>NC_057391.1:43572421-43716499 GCF_019320065.1 Cervus canadensis
ATGTTAGCAAAGTTGTTTGGAGAGTGGGACTACAGATATTTTCCCCCTGATTTTCTATTTTTTTAAAAAATAATTTCCAAGTTTTAAAAAGTAAGCTTAAGAAGGGGGATTACACCGCTGATAAAATATTTATGTATCTTCTGTTTCCACTTTGTGAACAGAGATATTGCCGTTCAGTCCAAACTGAAGTCTCCAAAGAGAAAATGAGGCATAACACAGTATGTAAGTGTGTGAATGTGTGTGTGAATGTGAATGTGTGTGTGTGTGAGTGTGGACGTGTATGAATGTATGTGTGAGTGTGCGTGTGTGAGGGTGCAGGGGTAGGTCGTATGAATACCTCTCACTACAGATCAACAGGGGGTCCCCAGGGAAGGGAGACCCCCAAACCCAATCCCCAAATGTCCCATCACAACCTGCACACCATGGGCCTGGCAGTACTTGTAAACACATTGTCCTCTAAGAGCAGTGCCCAGCTGACATCTCAAGTTACTTCCCAGGGCCAGGGGAGAGAGTGGAGAGATTCCCCAGGGGTGGGGTGCCTCCTCCTGGATGTCTTCAGACAGTCCCTTTGGCCATCTAGTTTCTGAAAGGTTAACAAGTACCAGGGGGGCCCTGAGGTAGGCACTGAGTTAGGCATGTGGGAGCAGAAAACAGGTGTTGAGATGTGAACTAATGAGAACAGAATAACCATAACCACCAAGGAGCTACTCTTTCCTGAGTGTCTATAATGCATACAGTAAATATGATACCAATTTTATCTCTTAACCTTCATAACTACCCCAAGGGAGACGATTATAGCCCCTATTTTGTGATGAGAAGACAGATTCATCACAGAGAGGTTAAGTAACCTGCGCAAGGTCACACAGTTTGAACTCATATGCAGGTCTGACTGACTCCAACTTTTTCAAAGCTGCTGCCCTGACTCCATGGAAGGGATCTAAAGCTATTCACCCTCTCCCCTGCTTTACAGGTCTGTTGAAGTGTTGGGTAATTGGGGGTGGTAATGAGTCAAGTTGTGGCTCTTGGGGGATATAAACCGCAATTGCTGCTTTCACTTGCTTAATTAAGTCAAGTTCATCTTAGCTTTCTTTTTTTTTTTTTAATTAATTATTTTTTCAGTGGGTTTTGTCATACATTGACATGAATCAGCAATAGATTTACACGTATTCCCCATCCTGATCCCCCCTCCCACCTCCCTCTCCACCCTCATCTTAGCTTTCTACAGGCTGCCAGAATGCTCAGACATGGAGACAGCCAGCATCCAGGGGAGGTGCTGAGATGCCGATGTGTATACACGTGATCTCTTATGGCCTCAAAGACCAGCTTACATGTACTTTATTAAGAAAGTAGTCATGTTGACTACCTTCATATTAAGAAGAACTATGGTTAGGAGCCCTCCTTTCTCCCTGGCTCCCTCTCATGCATCAGGTTTCAGCCTGTAGCGCATAGTTGTGGTTAAATATTTAACCCCTAAAACAGAATAGAAATGATGATGACAACTCTAACCCCCCTCACACACACACACACACACACATACTCTCTGTCTCTCCTTCATGCCATAACAATTTGCTGAAATGCTGACTTAATCATATCAACCTAATTGCTAGGTTGAAATAATGATAATGATGATGATGATAATAATAATAACAGAATTGCTTTCGAATTGCTTTGAGCAATGTTGCAACATCAAGCTGCCATCCTCATGCCCCAGGAAAGAATTTGCATTTTAGGATTCAGTTCACATCAGGCAAATGACTCTAGGAAGGTAAATGCAGTCTTTAATGAGGTTTTTCTTGCCTAGAGTGAAATCTTATTTCTTTCCGTAAAAGCAGGTAAATGCCAATTTTCTAGGCAGGATTTGGGCCCAAAGTCCAAATGTGCAACTACCAGAGGGTAGATTGTGCAGTGAAATCCTGGGCTCTGATTTAAAGTGGCCTCCTTGTATTGTAGCTGTGGTTTCAGCGGGGGCCATGACCTGGTGGGTATGTGGCTCCTGACTCTCTCTGGCACGGAAATGGTTTGAGTCTCTGTGGCACACCTCTGGAAACCAGAGTTGGGGAGCTTCCTTCCAGCCATGGCAGGTAAGCCACAGTCTGAAATGTTCTAGATAATTAAAGACATAAGGGTGGGGATGAAAACCCCAATGGTCTTTCAACAAAAACTTTCTGAGTGCTGACCGTGTGTGGCTCTAGGTAGTGAAGAAGACTAGGATGTAGCCTCTACTCTGTAGAGTATATAGCTGTTGTAAAGGAGAAACATGTACACAAACAACTACTTGTGATCAAAAAGTGCTCTAGAAAAGAGATGCTGAAGGAGCCACGGGTAAGCTGAATCAATGACAATTGAACTGGTACTTAATGTATGAAAAGAAGTTAACCGGATGAAGGTCAGGCTGGAGAGGCAGATGTAGGGTATGCAGGGGAAGAAGGCATTTCAGACAGAGACAACAGAGTTAAATAAAAGTAGGAAGAAATCAAAGGTATGTAAGATTAACATGTATACACAGCTGTATATAAAATAGATAATCAGGAGAGGGTGGGAGGTATGGAGAGAGTGACATGGAAACATACATTCAGTTCAGTTCAGTTCAGTCGCTCAGCCATGTACAACTTTTTGCGACCCCATGAACCGCAGCACGACAGGCCTCCCTGTCCATCAGCAACTCCCGGAGTTCACCCAAACCCATGTCCATTGAGTCCATGATGCAATCCAACCATTTCACCCTCTGTTGTCCCCTTCTCCTCCTGCCCTCATTCTTTCCCAGCATCAGGGTCTTTTCAGATGAGTCAACTCTTCGCATGAGGTGGCCAAAGTACTGGAGTTTCAGCTTCAGCATCAGTCCTTCCAATGAACACCCAGGACTGATCTCCTTTAGGATGGACTGGTTGGATCTCCTTGCAGTCCAAGGGACTCTCAAGAGTCTTCTCCAACACCACAATTCAAAAGCATTAATTCTTCGGTGCTCAGCTTTCTTTTTAGTACAACTCTCACATCCATACATGACCACTGGAAAAATCATAGCCTTGACTAGATGGACCTTTGTTGGCAAAGTAATGTCTCTGATTTTTAATATGCTGTCTAGGTTGGTCATAACTTTCCTTCCAAGGAGTAAGTGTCTTTTAATTCCATGGCTGCAATCACCATCTGCAGTGATTTTGGAGCCCCCCAAAATAAAGTCAGCCACAGTTTCCACTGTTTCTCCATCTATTTTCCATGAAGTGATGGGACCAGATGCCATGATCTTAGTTTTCTGAATGTTGAGCTTTAAGCCAACTTTTTCACTCTCCTCTTTCACTTTCATCAAGAGGCTTTTTAGTTCCTCTTCATTTTCTGCCACAAGGGTGGTGTCATCTGCATATCTGAGGTTATTGATATTTCTCCCAGGAATCTTGATTCCAGCTTGTGCTTCCTCCAGCCCAGCATTTCTCACGATGTACTCTGCATATAAATTAGATAAGCAGGGTGACAATATACAGCCTCGACGTACTCTTTTTCCTATATGGAACCAGTCTATTGTTCCGTATCCAGTTCTAACTGTTGCTTCCTGACCTGCATACAGGTTTCTCAAGAGACAGGTCAGGTGGTCTGGTAGTCCCATCTCCTTCAGAATTTTCCACAGTTTATTGTGATCCACACAGTCAAAGGCTTTGGCATAGTCAATAAAGCAGAAATGGATGTTTTTCTGAAACTTTCTTGCTTTTTTGATGATCCAGTGGATGTTGGCAATTTGATCTCTGGTTCCTCTGCCTTTTCTAAAACCAGCTTGAACTTCTGGAATTTCATGGTTCATGTATCCCTGAAGCCTGGCTTGGAGAATTTTGAGCATGACTTTGCTAGTGTGTGAGATGAGTGCAACTGTGTGGTAGTCTGAGCATTCTTCGGGATTGGAATGAAAACTGACCTTTTCCAATACATTACCATTTGTAAAATAGGTAGCCAATGAGAATTTGCTGTGTGACTCAGGGAATCAACCTGGGGCTTGGAGACAACCTAGAGGGGTTGGATGGGGAGAGGAGTGGGAAGGATGTTCAGATGAGAGGGGACATGGGTAAACCTATGGCTGATTCAGGTTAAGGTTTGGTAGAAACCAACACAATGCTGTGAAGCAATAAGGTTAATGTTTGGT
Organism: Cervus canadensis; assembly: GCF_019320065.1. Lineage (NCBI taxonomy): Eukaryota > Metazoa > Chordata > Mammalia > Artiodactyla > Cervidae > Cervus > Cervus canadensis. Next base: position 43,576,548 of record NC_057391.1, read on the forward strand.
AGAAACCAACACAATACTGTAAAGCAATTATTGTTCAATCAAAAATAAATAAATACATAAAAAGAAAAAATAGATAACCAACAGGTACCCACTGTACAGCACAGGGAACTATACAGTATTTTGTAATAACCTATGAGGGAAAAGAATGTGAAAGAGAAGGGAGATACGTATGTATGTTTAACTGAATCCCTGCACTATACACCTGAAACTAACATGATATTGTAAATCAATTACAGTTCAATTTTTTTAAAAAAGGTATTTGAGGAATAATCTCATCCAGCACTACTGTAACTCTAACTGCGCTAGCTTTCAAGGCTTCCAACTGCATCAGAGCCCCATTCTATTGGCATATCCCTGTGCTACAGAGATGTTCCTGGGGTGGTGATTGTATTTATGTGGCTCTTTGTTATATAATACCTTTTTGTCATTCAGTTACAAAATACTTAAAAATTTCCATGATTATTCTTTATTTGACTCATTAATTATTAAGAAATCTGTTTAGAAATTTTCTTAACACCTGGGTTTTGTGTAGAAATGTTTTGGTTTCTGACATAATTTTATTACACTGTACAGAGTGTGTGACCTATATATTATCAATTCTTCAGTGCCTTTTGATATTTCTTTTATGGCCTAGGGTACATGATTAATTTCCATAAGTTTTACTTAAAAAGCTATTCATTCTTTACTTATGAGATGCAAGGGTCATAAATTTGACCCACAGTTCAAATCTTCTCCAGCCTCTCTAATATTTTTGTTTGGACCCTTTCTGAGATAAGTGATTAAAATCCATCACTATGGATTTTAAAATCCACTATGATGTGGATTGTCAATATTTCCTTATAATGTCAGTTTTTGCTTTATGTATTCTGAGTCTATGTTGCGAGATGAGTATAGGTTCAGGATAGTTATATTTTTTGGGTGAACTGTTCCCTTCAAGACCTTGTTTATTGCCAAGTTTCTGTCTTGAAGTCTATTTTGTTTCAAATTAATACTGCTAAATCAACTTTCTTTTAGTTAATATTTACTTGGTATATTTTTCCTAATCTTTTGTTTTCAACTTCCTTCACATGTATATTTTGTGAATAGCTTTTAGCTAGATTCCAGTGCCTAAAACATGGTAATTATTTCTCAAACGAGTGAATGAAAAAAATGTAAATCCAAACTGAAAATTTGTCCTTTAGCAGATAAGTTTAATTGGTTTGTATTTGTTGTGATTACTGATATATTTAACTATGCTCTATCACTTTTTGTTTTCTAGTTACTTGTTTTCTTTTTCCTTTTTTGCTTTGTTGCCGTCTACTGGATAGATTAAATATCTTTTTCTTTTTTTCCAGCTTCAAAGTGATTCTTTTACTCCTTAACTGAACAAAGGCACAATCACTTTTCATCTTTGTGTTACCAAGAAGAAAATAGAGAACAACAACTATATATCAACTGTCTTCTGATGGGTACCATGTTAGACATTTACTATGTACTTTGATCAGCACAGAACTCCTCTAAGCTCTATATGAGTATCCCCATTTTGCAGACAAGAAAATGGAGACTCAGAAAATTAAGTCACTTGTCCAAGGCCCCACAACCAGAGACCAGCAGATCTGGGACGGGAAGCCATTCTGGCTGACCCTGAAGGCTATGCACGTCCTCCTGCAGGCAACGCTGCTGACAAAGGCTAACCTCAGATTGCTGAAGGACAATTATCATGGTCTTTCTTAGTCCTCACAGTTGTATTCTGATCAGCAGACCTTGTTATCGGTGTCCCAGTGATAATTCAGAAATGGAAATAAATAAACACAGGCCCGAGTACAAGTTCTAAGCAAGAGAAAGTCAAAAGCTGAGATGTGAGCAGAGCTCTTAAAACCCTCCAAAATGAAATCTTCCAAAAGCTGGATTATTCCTGTCAATACTCTTTTTAAAACAGTATCTCAGAGTTGACCACTTCCTCGGTTTGGGAATGTTCTCTCTTTTCCAGGGCTTCCCTGGTGGCTCAGATGGTAAAGAATCTGCCTGCAATGTGGGAGACCTGGGTTCAATACCTGGGGTGGGAAGATCACCTGGAGAAGGGAATGGCAACTCACTTCAGTATTCTTGCCTGGTGGATCCTATGGACAGAGGAGCCCAGTAGGCTGTAGTCGATAGGGTTGCAAAGAGTCAGACATGACTGAGTGACTAACACTTTCCCTTTTCCTAGTGGATAGCTGTCCATAGTCAGAGCCCCTTAATAAACAGACACAAAGAACTGTCCTTCCCACTATCTCTAAACACTGGTCTTTGAGTATTTGTTCTTTCTTCAGGTATTTGATTTCCTCCCGCTAGTAAGAAGGGCCATGAAGTCAGTGTTGTAGGAAAGTTGGGACAGAAGCTTCTGAAGCAGTACTGCATGCAGTAAGCTTTCGATGAGGTCACCCATGGAGGAGGTAGGCACCATGAATCAGATTACCCACAATCCCCCTGGCTCCCAGCCTTCCCATTGCAGTAAACAATGCCCAGTGGAATGATAATCTTGGTGTTGAATGTCCCACTGATTTTGCAGGGGTACAGGTGCATCTTTGTCTGAAGGACTGGCAGTTCCTTTTCAAGATGAGAGTGTGAAAGAATGTGACCAAATTCCTGAAATACCAGTGAGGGACAACAGGCATGCCCGGCAACAGCAATGGAGCGGGTGGTTCCCAAGAGTGCAGCCCAGGGCTGGCCACAGGGCCTTACTGGGCTCTGCCTGGGATTTCATCTCCAGTGGAGGCACATGACAAAGATTGGCTTTTTTTTTTTTTTTTTTTTTTTTTTTATTAGTTGGAGGCTAATTACTTCACAACATTTCAGTGGGTTTTGTCATACATTGATATGAATCAGCCATAGAGTTACACGTATTCCCCATCCCGATCCCCCCTCCCACCTCCCTCTCCACCCGATTCCTCTGGGTCTTCCCAGTGCACCAGGCCCGAGCACTTGTCTCATGCATCCCACCTGGGCTGGTGATCTGTTTCACCATAGATAGTATACATGCTGTTCTTTTGAAACATCCCACCCTCACCTTCTCCCACAGAGTTCAAAAGTCTGTTCTGTATTTCTGTGTCTCTTTTTCCGTTTTGCATATAGGGTTATCGTTACCATCTTTCTAAATTCCATATATATGTGTTAGTATGCTGTAATGTTCTTTATCTTTCTGGCTTACTTCACTCTGTATAAGGGGCTCCAGTTTCATCCATCTCATTAGGACTGGTTCAAATGAATTCTTTTTGACGGCTGAGTAATATTCCATGGTGTATATGTACCACAGCTTCCTTATCCATTCATCTGCTGATGGGCATCTAGGTTGCTTCCATGTCCTGGCTATTATAAACAGTGCTGAGATGAACATTGGGGTGCACGTGTCTCTTTCAGATCTGGTTTCCTCAGTGTGTATGCCCAGAAGTGGGATTGCTGGGTCATATGGCAGTTCTATTTCCAGTTTTTTTAAGGAATCTCCACACTGTTTTCCATAGTGGCTGTACTAGTTTGCATTCCCACCAACAGTGTAAGAGGGTTCCCTTTTCTCCACAGCCTCTCCAGCATTTATTGCTTGTAGACTTTTGGATAGCAGCCATCCTGACTGGTGTGTAATGGTACCTCATTGTGGTTTTGATTTGCATTTCTCTAATAATGAGTGATGTTGAGCACCTTTTCATGTGTTTGTTAGCCATCTGTATGTCTTCTTTGGAGAAATGTCTGTTTAGTTCTCTGGCCCATTTTTTGATTGGGTCATTTATTTTTCTGGAATTGAGCTGCAGGAGTTGCTTGTATATTTTTGAGATTAATCCTTTGTCTGTTTCTTCATTTGCTATTATTTTCTCCCAATCTGAGGGCTGTCTTTTCACCTTACTTATAGTTTCCTTTGTAGTGCAAAAGCTTTTAAGTTTCATTAGGTCCCATTTGTTTAGTTTTGCTTTTATTTCCAATATTCTGGGAGGTGGGTCATAGAGGATCTTGCTGTGATTTATGTCGGAGAGTGTTTTGCCTATGTTCTCCTCTAGGAGTTTTATAGTTTTGGTCTTACATTTAGATCTTTAATCCATTTTGAGTTTATTTTTGTGTATGGTGTTAGAAAGTGTTCTAGTTTCATTCTTTTGCAAGTGGTTGACCAGTTTTCCCAGCACCACTTGTTAAGAGGTTGTCTTTTTTCCATTGTATATCCTTGCCTCCAAAGATTGGCTTTTGGAGGTATTTTTCAAAGTGCAAACCACCTGAATTAGTATTGCCTCGGTGGGGGAAGGAGAGCAAGTGTGTTTTTTTTTTTTTTTTAAGTGTGCTTTTTAAAATGATAATTTGGGGTCCCAGCCTAGAATTACTGGATCAGAATCCAATACGGGACCCCAGGAATCTGCATTTTCAATAAATGGTCCAGGTGATTTTGGCAATGAGCCTAGATTGCTCTTCAAGGGCTCTCTGCAGGTGTCCAAAGCTTCTGGTGGGGTTGCCAGGCTGCTGGGAGCAGGCTCATGGGAAGTGGGCAGGAGTCCTGAGCCCTACTTTGCTTTTGGTTTGCTGTGTGTTCTTGACCAACTCACTTCATCACCCTGGGCTTGAATTCCTCTCCTGTTAAATAAGAGCCTACAGAGCTTTTTAATTGAGGGGCCAGGTGAGAACTAAGGACCTGGGTCTCCATTTTGACATATGAATTTGAAGCGAGGGCAGGACTTCTGTCGTTTAACTCTTTCTGAACCCATGGACTGTAGCCTGCCAGGCTCCTCTGTCGATAGGGCTCTCCAGGCAACAATTGCCAGTCCCTTCTCCAGGGGATCTTCCTCACCCAGGGATCAATCTCAAGTCTCCTGCACTGGCAGGCAGATTCCTTACCACTGAGCCACCTGGGAAGACCTGAGAGCAGGACTTCTGAAAGAAGATAATACTTATGGCTAATTTTTATTGTGGGCTTACTGTGTTCCAGTCACTGTTGAAGAGATTGATGTATATGAGCTCATTTTCTTTTCCCCACAGCCCAAAGAGGTAGGTATGTTCCTATTTCCACTTTACAGATAAAGGAATTGAGGCAAAGAAACATTAAAGACATGGAGGAGGCAGAACTGAGTCCCAAACTCAGACAGTCAGACTCCAGAACCTTTGTCCTTAACAACAGAGTTATACCATTCTCAGCCACGAGTGTCCTGCTGGTAATCAGAAATACCGGCCACAATTAGGAGGCCTGATCATCAGGCAAACGTGGCAGTTGTCTAAACAGAGGCGACAGGTGCAAAGCCAGAAAAGCGTGGAAAGAGCATCAATAAACATCTGTGGCTGACCAATCAAAGGGGACACAGCCTTACCACTTCTACAGGACTGTAAATGTGACTCAGATGGTGGGAATTTATAGCATCATGACAGGTGAGAGGGGGATCTGAAGGGGGAAGCAAGGCCCATTCTAGAGCCCCCTCTCCCCACCACCACCTGCCCAGAACACTGTGGGGTAACAGCTTCAACTACACCCTTTTCTTCATAGAGGTCTGAGGGCACAGATAGGTCCCAGCTTGTTCCAAAGACACATTCAGGAAGTTACAAAATGACCATGAAGCCATGCCCCCTTCACTGGAAGAGACTTGGCTAGCAGGTAACACCAGGGCCTGATGTAGCAGCAGGCAGAGACTGAGCCAGGATTTGATCATGGGTAAAGCAAGTCCTTGAGGAAGGTTTGGCTACAGGGAGCGCCGTTTCCTGCTGCTGAATAAGGGGCTGCATTTTCCATGGGAGTGAAGGGCCTCAGCAGGGACAGACACCATCCCGGGACTTTCTCGTCCTTGCAGCTCTCCCTGTGGGACGCCTTGCATGGAACCCAGGGATATTTGGGAGTCAGACCAACCTAGTTTCCCAACCCCACGCTCAGCCTCTGCATTCCAGCCACCTTGGTATCTTTCCTCTGACTAATTAAAAAAAAAAAAATTAGAATACTTCTTTTTACTCTGGCAGTCTGAATGCACTTTATCCTTCAAAACCTGTCTCAACTCCTCTGAGAAGCCTCCCAAGACTGCAACACTTCCCCTCCCCAGATTTCCTCTCTCGGAGCTCCCATCACAGTGGTGGCAGACCACTAGCACACACTTGTCCCTTGGCACTGCTAAGAGTTTTTCACGTGTCCTTCCCATGAATACCAAGCTTCTCCACTGAGAAAGGTCTGTATCACACTCAGAGAGAAGCGCTTGGTCAGGGACACGTAATTTTGTCATGCCAATGCCTGGTGAATGTTCAGGAGATGTGGTTCAATCAGTGAACACCTGATTTGAGAAGGGGGTCCGAATTTCTGTAAAAATGGGCCTGTAGTTTATGAGGACCTTTGGGCTTTATTCTGGGAATAGGGAAGGACAGACACCTGAAGAGACCGGCCAGATGCCACGTGTGCAGTTCTCAAAGAAGTACCAGATGTGGGTGCCTCTAGGCCGCCCATGGCCACTTCCTCTCTTGGGTCCCCAGTCCTCAACTCACCATCTTCCCGTCTGCCTGTGAGCCCAGGTCTCTCCCTTTGTTCCAGTTCTGGAAATTATTCCACCTCTTCTAGGAAGGCTCTCTTGCTGAAATGGGATGGGGGAGACAATGTGAGCTTTCCCAAAGCTTTGAAGTCAAACAGCCTTCCCCTCCCTGGCATTTCAGATTAACTAGCAGAGTGAATTTGGGAAAGCCCAGTAGAGGCCAGGTTTTGCCTCTTAGCCCCATTAGAGCAGCTGATGCCACTCTTCATTAGAATCGCCAGGGCCATTCTGGACCTACTGAATTGGAATCCTCAGGGCAGTGGCCTGGAACCTCTGTTTTTCTATTTTTCATAAGTACCTTGGGCATTTTTTTTTTCTTAAAATAACCATCAGACAAGTTAGAAAAACCGCTGTTAGAGTTTAGCTGCCAAACAGATAAATAAACTTCTGTGAGCTCATTATGTGAAAATGCTATGTATTAATCATCTACATAGTGAAAGTTTATTGAGCACTTAGGGGCTTGGCACACTTTTAAGCCATTTCCATGTATTAACTCATTTGATCTCTTTAACAACCCTGTGAGGCAGGCACTGTTATTACCTTCACTTAACAGATGAGGCAACCGGGGCACAAAGAAGTGAAATAACTTACCAGAGTCACTCAGGGCGAAAGCAGAGAGCCAGGATTAAAATCTAAGCAGTCTGTGCCCGGAGTTTATTCTCTTAACCTATGACACACAGAAGATTGGCATTATTAGAGCAGGGGCATGCCGCTACATGCTGTAGACGGTGAGTAAACATTCATGGAAAAGAGAAATTGGAAGCAGACCTGATGGAATGTTTGATTTATTAGCCTTTTCACTCAGAGACTGCCAGGTCCCCAACATCAATAACTTGTTCACTTTTACAGCATCCACAGGGAGAAGCTCTGGAGCCAGCAGTGCTCTTTTTGTTCTGCAGCTGAAGAAACCAAGCCAAGGATGACCAACAGGCAGACTTCAGCATGGAGACCGACCTCCATCCAACTGATGAATGGGAGTCTACCATCTGACGCTCTGCATCCACAGACCCAGCTATGGGTCCCTTTCCTATTACACCATTGACTTAAGGCCACAGGGATCTAGTGCAATAAGTCATTTATGAAAATATGTAAATCAGATAACCAATAGAATATCAGGCTAAAGCTGGCTTCTGTTGCCATGACACCTCACTCTCATGGGCTTGGTCAGTGGCGTCAGGGTAATTGGACTTCACTGCTCTGGGACCTTAGGACAATATTCCCGCCCACCTCCTCTCATGCCCCCTGGTGAATCCAGATGAATTCTAGAATGTGTTCCAGCCACTGCTAGCTGGAGGGAATCACCTCCGACTTAGGAAAGTATTGAGATCTAGGGACAGGGCAACCTCAGCTCCACAAAAGCCCACAATTCCATTGTCTGGGCAGAGACTGCAGGCCCTCCGTTTCTCCTCTGGGTCGTTGAGAGAATGCCTGAGAGGAGGTGAGAGATGGAGAGGACGTGGAGGGGGAATGAGCTCCCCAGCAGGGTTGGCTCCCTCTGTTGGGCCATGTACCTGGGGCTACTCTGGTCATGGGCAAGAAGCAGGATGTAAGTCTCTCCTAACTCCCCTGAGATCTCTGGGGCAGGGGTGGGGAGAGGGAAGGTGGTCTCACCAGTGAGAGCTGGCCTACCGTTGTACACCAGGCCCCATCCTACAATTCAATGCAGCAGACAGCTGCCTCTGGGATGTGACTAAACAGAATAAATTGAATAGACTTCTCATGTCACCTAACTGTCTCTGTGCCTTATTTGTCACCACTGACCATTCAGTCCTCCCTGAGGAGGCCCCTTCAAAAGGTATCTTTAGATCTGAGAGTGAAGCCCTTGGTGGTGATGAAGCCAGGAGTACACCTCAGCCCGTGTTAGGCAGCTGGGATGGAGCAGATGTGGGCGCTCAGAAGGGGACCTGGAGAAGACAGCTGCAGGGCTACAGGAAGGAAGCAGGGGAAGAAGAAGTGAAGAAGCAGAGTTAGAACTTCACAGCTGTGTCCCTATACTGCCCCAATCTTTCCAGCAGAACACTGGTTTACAACTCTGGCTGCACATCAGAATGAAGTGGGACACGTACCCAAGACAGCCTCTTCTCACCAAAACCCAGATTCTGACTTCGGTGGTCTGGGACAGACCTAGCATCAGTATTCCTTACGGCTCCCCAGGGGGTTCAGATGTAAGCCAGGGTTGGCCCTGCCCTCACCACCACCCTGAGGGTGTTTGCAGGCCTCATACTCAGGCTGCTGCATCATTTACTTCTCCGCTAAATGTGGGCCCAGCTTCAGTCTCTGGGAGAAAGCAGTTTGTTTTTTAAAAATCCCTCCACATGGGGAGAATTCGCATCCTTAAAGTTTCTGTGAATCTAGCCTATGAGCTCTGTGAGGTAGGGACCACACCTGCCTTGTTTTCTTGGGACCTCAGCATTTCTTACGAATAGCTTTTTAGGGGGTTTCCCTGGTGGTCCGGTGGTTAAGAATCCAACCTCCAATGCAGAGGACTCAGGTTTGAGCCCTGGTTGGGGAACTAAGATCCTGCATACTGTGAGGCAGCTAAGCCCAAGTGCCACAACTGCTGAGTCCTCACGCTCCAGAGCCCACACGCCACAACTAGAGAAGCCCGGGCAACGTGAGGAAAGATCCCACACATCACAACAAAGATCATGCACGCTGTGTCAACAGCTGACACAGCCAAATAAATGTTGGAAACAAACAAACAAAACAACGAACGGCTGTTTGGTATCAGAGTTTGCCTCAAACTCTGTTTTCCTGAAATCTTTTGAGTTGGGGAAGCTCATTGCTGCAAATGATCCTTAACTTCCTCAATAGAAAAATGGGTTTAGCAACAATGAAGTTAACCTCACTGTGTTGTGAATATTGAGTGGAGTTGGTATAGGAAAGAGCTTGGGAAAGCCTGATTCAAATGCAAATTGTTTCACTGCCCCCTTGCTCTGACAAATGAGCTATTCATCCTTTACAAACCTTTTCAAATATCACTGTTCTGTGAATTCTTCAGAATATTAACCACACATAGAGTTCTGTACACAGAACTCTATAAGGCATGTATCACTCTGTATTCAGCATTGATGTTAGTCAGTGGCTCTTGAGCTCTTCCTCTGCCAGGCTCTGGGCAAAAGGGTCACCGCAATGATATATTTTTCATTCCAGGCAAGAGAATTGGAGCCCCTGAAGGGCAGAGGTCATATGGTGAATCAATGAATCCCACACAATTCCTAGAAGGGTTTTGCTTCTGGGAAATTTTTAGCAACTAAAATTATGTGTTTCTCAGTCTTGAGTAACTCTTGGGGATTTATTGAAAAAGTGGGATTTTGGAGTTGGGAGAAGAGAGAGCAAAGTGGATGGTGAGTGGGGGCAGATGGCTTTAGGATGCAGGCAAGGGATGCATAAGGTCTCTTGAATTGAAGAGTCTGGCTGCTTTGGAAGGAAGACACCATTGGTGGAGGGCCAAGACCATGAAGCCCTAAGGACTTATAAGAAGATTGAAGAAGAGCCAGTCAAGCATGGTGGAAAAGTTAATAAAAGACACCCTGAATTGGATCTATCTGAAGGTTCACAGCTTTCTGCATCCTTGAGATCCCAAAAGGACCCAGTGGAATGAGACAATATCTCAGAATCATGAAACTGAAAGACATCAGCTTTAACTGGAAGAAACAATAAGTATCTTATTGTGTAGGGTGGCAGCAACAGAGTTTAATTGATTATAAGCCTTTGATGAGAACTTTTGATGAAATAGGCTTTCCTGCAAAACCAGTGTCAACACTGACAAAGATAGTTCCAAAGTGCATGCCTCAGACATGAGCTCTATAAGATGTTAATGGGAATTATGGGGACTTCCCTGGTGGTCCAGTGTCTAAGACTCTATGCTCCCCATGCAGAGGACCCAGGTTCAGTTCCTGGTCAGGGAACTAGATCCCACATGCTGCAACTAAGACTTTGCATGCCACAACTGAAGATACTGCATGCCACAACTAAGACCCAGGACAGCCAAATAAATAAATAAAAATAAATAAATATTTTTTTAAAAATAGGAATTATGTCAAATAGGGACTCTTATGGTCAGTCAGTTTGGGAAATGCTGGGTTATACATGTTTAAATCCAAGTTTCCCTCTTTTTTTAATTCCAGCTTGTCTCTGAATCTCTAGAATGGGACTATACCTTGTGACTCTCCAAGAGGCATATGTAATATTTTCCAAATTAGTTCTAGCACAGAACTTCTTGTCTTTCCCCTTTCCTGTAGCACAATTCATAGCAATAGTGTTCCACAGAACAGATTTTGGGACACGCTGCTCTAAGCTAAGCTCACTTGTACAAAAGTCAGCTGTAAAAAATTCTAGACAGAACATCAATGAATTAAGTTCAATTCAAAAATTTCTCCAGGAAAAAGCAGTGCTATGATTCTAGATTATATAAAGATATTTAATATTAGGAAATTAAAAGCAATTCTTAATATTAAGAGGTAAAATTTAAAAATATGATAATCTCAACAGATAATGAACATATATCTGACAAGATTCTATATCCTGATTTAAAAGAATAAAGACCCAGATTAGAAAAATAGTCCCTTAATGGGATAGAAATAATCCATAGCAAATTAAGAAAGATTATTGATTTTCCTGATATTATTTAACATGGTTCTTTAAGCTATACAATGATTCACAAAACAAAATTATACATATGAAGGAGAAGATAAAATTATCATTATTTGCAGATGGTATAGTTGTCTTCCTAGGAAAAAGAGGGAATCAATTGATAAAGCATTAGAATCATTCAGAGAGTAAGAGATGCAGGATAAATTCAAATTAGGAGCATGTAGAGAAAAAAGATTCCAATTTCCAACAAAAAACTTAAAATATTAAAAAAAATAAACCTCAAAAAGAATATGTAGGACCCATCTGAAGGAAAACTTTTCACTTTATTGAATGATACTAAAAAAGATCTGACTAAATAGATAGCCATACAATATTTATGGATAGAAAATCTGAATATTGTAAAAATGCCAATTTTACCCAATTTATAAGTGCAATAAACTTACAATCCAAGAAACTATGGCTTATTTATCACAATGAATCTAAAACTTATCAAGAAAAAGGGTTGAGAATAACTTTTAAAATCTATTTATAAAAACATCTTTTGGCCACATTGCATGGCATGTGGATTAATTTCCTGTCCAAGGATTGAACTTGCACCCTTTGCATTGAACTGCCAGGGAAGTCCTGAGAATAATTTTTTAAAGTTTGAAATAAAAGTGATGATGGAGAATTCAAGCCATCAGGGATTAAAGTCTCTTACAAAATAATAATAATTTAGTGAGTGAAAGTTGCTTAGTCATGTCTGACTCTTTGAGACTCCATGGAATAGTCCATGGAATTTTCCAGGCCAGAATTCTGGAGTGGATAGCCTTTCCCTTCTCCAGGAGATCTTTCCAATCCAGGTCTCCTGCACTGCAGGTGGATTCTTTACCAGCTGAGCTACCAGAGAAGCCCAAGAATACTGGAGTGGGTAGCCTATCCCTTCTCCAGCGGATCTTCCTGACCCAGAAACTGAACTGGGGTCTCCTGCATTGCGGGTGGATTCTTCACCAACTGAACTATCAGGGAAGAACCTTATAATAATGTTATATGTGGTATTAGGGAAGAATTGGCAGGCACAGCAATGAAACAGGATAACCTTGAACCAGACCCTAGAATGTATATGTATCATACACATGTATGATACATCCATGCATGCATATACACATACATATTTAGACAAAGAACTGGAAGGAAATACATCAAAGAGTTAGTGGAGGTTTGTCTGGGTGGTTGGAGTATGGGTTTTGACTTTCTTCTTCATATTTTTTATACCTTTCAAATTTTCTGTGGTGGACATTGTTCATGATCTAATCATAAAACAATAAACCCAAGTGTGTGTGTGTGTGTGTGTGTATGTGTGTGTGTGTGTATGTGTGTGTGTGTACACATGTGAACATAGGTGTATGCTGAAAGAATACACACTTCTCAGTATGGAAATCCCCTGGGAAAAAGTTCCCTTTTTATTGCCATGCCAGTGTCTGCCTCTCTGGTGTGAGCTGCTTTGAGTGAGGAGGGGTGGGAAGGAGGGACAGGGTGAGGGTGACCAGGGCCTCTGGAGAGAGGGAAGGGTGCAGAGCAGAGCAGGGGTGGTTGGGATGAAATCTGCTAGCTTCACAGTTTTTCCCTAAACTAGGAATGACAAAGTCAAGAAAACAAGAGAAAGGAGAGAGCTGTTTTCCTTGGCAGAGGAGTTTGCTCTGAGGTTATAACACTGCCCTTAGAGTTGTAATAAGTGATGGTGAGTGGAGAAAGAGATTCTGACTTGATCGGCAAAAATTGCACCTTGGGATTTCAATAAAGGTTCCAACTGGCAAGATTTAGTGGGATGTTTGCAGAAAAGTTGTCCTTAAACCTGGGGTGGGTGCTCTGGAGTTGCTGTAAGTACCCATGGGCATCTGGGCTCTCTGACTGAAGAATTGCTCCAAAAGCCATGCATAGGGATGGAGAGATATTAGAGAGACCTTTGTTACTATGGCAGCTGCTCAGAGGACCACCCTCCATCTGCCTAGGGAGTGGTATGTGGTGCTGAAGTAGGGCTGTGGAAGCAGATGGGTCTGCATTCAAGTCCTGCCTTATCCACTTGTTGGGTGATCACGTTCCTTAACCTCTGCTGGCTGTGATGTCTCCCTCTGTGGCACAGAGACAGGAACCCTTATTTCTCCTTATCCCCGCCCCCTACCCCTAACTGGAGCTTTCTGAAACACTAGTTAGGAATTCAGATTTGGCTTAGAGGGAAAGGAAGAAGGAAATTGAAAAGCATAGGTAGCATTTGAGCAATAATTCCCTCTGTGACCCCAAACAAACTTTGTTAAAGGCTGTAATTTCTGAAATAGCCGCCCTGGAGGTGGTGGCCGGGCAGTCATTTGAGGGTGGAGGTAGGTAAGAAGGGAACACTCAGGTCACTGCTTCAGGGTCATGGGACGCTGGTCATGGGACTGTCCTTTGGTTAGAGAATCACAGTTTTCACAGCTGCAGGAGGGGGGACTCAGTCTAACAGGGAGAGATGAGGAGCTCAATAATTAGCACTGAGTTAACATAGATTCTAAAATGAGGTCCCAGCACAGGGTTCTTTCCAGTGTGACTTTGGCCTGGGAAGTCAGATAAAGGCATTATCATCACTTATGTGGCTTTGCCTGTCTTTCTCACTGTTGCTTGGGGCTAGTAAATGGCAGAGGAAACATTCATGATTTGAATCTTCCTTGGTTTTAATTTTCTTTTGACATACAATTTCAGGGAAATGTCTAAGTCAAGATGGCTTTGTAGGACAACCCTTTCAGAATATTGTTTTCAAATGCTGAGGAAAGAAAGCCTAGATATAAGGGAAAACCCCAAACTTCACAGGAACAGTTAACATCCCATTGTTCAATGAACAGCACAGGACACACATATATGCACTACTATGTATAAAATAGGTAAACAACAAGGACCTACTGTATAGCCACAGGGAACTACATTCCATATAATAATGGAATAATCTATAAGAATCTGAAAAAGAATATGTGGGGCTTCCCTGGTGGCCCCAGTGGTAAAGAATCTGCCTACAGTGCAGGAGTCCAGAGTTCCAACTCTGGGTCGGGAAGATCCCCTGGAGAAGGGAATGGCAACCCACTCCAGTATTCTTGCCTGGAGAAGTCCATGGACAGAGAAGCCTGGTGGACTACAGTTCAGGGGATCACAAAGAGTCAGACATGACTGAGTGACTAACACTTTATATATAACTGAATCACTTTGCGGTACACTTAAAACCAACCCAACATTGTAAATCAACTATGTTTCAGTAAGAGAGAAAAAAAAAAGCACAGGACACAAATCTGCGAGTCGGGGTAAATGAGCTGGGGCACGGAGCTCTGGGGCTGGGAGCAGGAGGGGGAAAGAGGCCATTCCCGCTTCTTTTGATAGAATGGGGGGTAAAAGTACCCTACATCAGGTAGGGACCAAGCCAGGCTCCCTGTGTGTGACCAGGGAGGGCCCCCATACCTGTGGAAGGAGGCTGAAGGGAAGTAGCACCACTGTGCGGGTGGTTGCCTCCCTGAAGCTGCGGTCCAAGGGAGGCAGAGGAAGGCAACCTGGCCGGGTAACCAGGACCTGGGCAATGCCAGCACCTCACCAGAGTCAGCCCCAGAGAGAACCCAGAAACACCAATATTAGACTTGGTTGTGAGCTGGGACCCCTGGTCAGGGCGGAGGCAACATGACAGCGAGAGGGTGAGGGGGTGACCAGAGAGCGAGGAGAAATGCACAGTGAAACACAGCAAACTCCAGCTCCAGAGCCATTTGAAAACCTCAATTCCAAACTAGGAGACAAAGGGATGTTAGAAAAGAGGGTCACCAAGCAGAAGTGTTTCAAAAGGGATACAAAGGGGAAAGAAACTTGAAAACCCAAGACATTTGTAAAATAAAAAGCAGGCAGATAGGAGGCAAGAGAAAGATGAGTATAAAGAAAAACCAGCTACAAATTCTATTATTGAAAATATAGCTATTGATAAACTCAATTATCAGTGTCAAGTTTAGTTGGGTATAGATCCACTTTGCGGTACGGCAGAAAAAAACAAACACTGTAAAGGAACTATCCATTAAAAAAAATGTTTTTAAAAGAAATTAAATAAAAATAAAAAGAAAAGAGAGCACTGAGGACCTCCCCCAGAGGGAGAGAGAATGTTTGAGACATGTAGGCTTAACTAAGAGACACTAATATATATCCAATTGGATAGGAATTCCAGAAGATGAGAACAGAGGGAATGGAGAAGAATTATTTGAGGAGGTGGTGCAGGGAACCCCAAGTCGGTGCTGTGTGACAACCTGGAGGGATGGGTAGGGGAGGGAAGTGAGAGGAGGGTACGGGGGGGAGGGGACGTGTGTATATCTACGACCAATTCATGTTGGTGTATGGCAAAAACAATCACAATACTGTAAAGTAATTAAAGGCAGAGGAACCAGAAAGCAAATTGCCAACATCTGTTGGATCATCGCAAGAGCAAGAGAGTTCCAGAAAAACATCTACTTCTGATTTACTATGCCAAAGCCTTTGACTGTGTGGATCACAACAAACTGGGAAATTAAAGAGATGGGAATACCAGACCACCTCACCTGCCTCCTGAGAAATCTGTATGCAGGTCAAGAAACGACAGTTAGAACTAGACATGGAACAACAGACTGGTTTCAAATTGAGAAAGGAGTACGTCAAGGCTGTATATTGTCACCCTGCTTATTTAACTTATATGCAGAGCACATCATGTGAAATGCCAGGCTGGATGAAGAACATGCTGGAATCAAGATTGCTGGGGGAAATATCAATAACCTCAGGTACGCAGATGACACCACCCTTATGGCAGAAAGCAAAGAAAAACTAAAGAGCTACTTGATGAAAGTGAAAGAGGAGAGTGAAAAAGCTGGCTTAAGACTCAACATTCAAAAGACTAAGATCATGGCATCTGGACCCGTCACTTCATGGCAAATAGATGGGGAAACAATGGAAACAATGACAGACTTTATTTTCTTGGGCTCCAAAGTCACTGCAGATGGTGACTGTGGCCATGAAATTAAAAGATGCTTGCTCCTTGGAAGAAAAGCTATGACCAACCTAGACAGCATATTAAGAAACAGAGATATTACTTTGCCAACAAAGGTCCACCTAGTCAAAGTTATGATTTTTCCAGTAGTCAGGTATGTATGAGAGGGTTGGAATATAAAGAAAACTGAGCACCAAAAAATTGATGCTTTTGAATTTTGGTGTTGGAGAAGACTCTTGAGAGTCCCTTGGACTGCAAGAAGATTCAACCAGTTGATCCTAAGGGAGATCAGTCCTGAATATTCATTGGAAGGACTGATGCTGAAGCTGAAACTCCAGTACTTTGGCCAAGTGATGCGAAGAACCGACTTGTTAGAAAAGACCCTGATGCTGGGAAAGATTGAAGGCAGGAGGAGAAGGGGATGACAGAGGATGAGATGGTTGGATGGCATCACTGACTCGATGGACATGAGTTTGAGCAAGCTCCGGGAGTTGGTGATGGACAGGGAAGCCTGGCGTGCTGCAGTCCATGGTGTTGCAGAGTTGGACTCAATTGAATGACTGAATTGAACTGAAAAATAAGATATATTTTTAAAAAATGAAAAGAAAACAAACACAAAGCAGGACTCCACCAGGTAGGCCTGTGGGGAAGCTCACCTTTTCCTTCAGCGGATGTTGTTACAGGCACTATCTCATATAGTGCTCACAGCCACTTTCTGGGACAGATGTGAGATTTCCTGTTTTTAGATGAGGAAACTGGGAGACTGGCAGGTGGGCAGGCTTCCTTAGTATCATACAGTCACAAGCGGTGGAACTGAACTTCAACCTCAGGCAGAAATCTCTAAGTGGAGACAGGGTGACCAACTTGTCTCGATGTGCTCAGGATCATCCTGGTTTTAGCATAGAACATGCATTATGTTCCATATGTTATGGAAGCTTTCAGTCTCGGGCAAACAAACTGGGATAGTTGGTCGCCCAAGGCCAAACGCATGGACTTTAGAACTTGACAGACCTCGTTTTGAATTCCACTTCTACACTGCCTGACTGTATGTTCCTGGGCCAATTATTTAACCATTCTAAATCTCAATTTATCATCTGTAAAACAGTAAGAACACAGCCAATGTGCAATTAAATGGTGATTCATTTAAACCTCTTAGTCCAATACCTGGCACCTGGCAGGCAACCAATAAGTGATAACTGCTGTTAGGCAAAAACGTTGCTTGCCATTCCAGTAAACAAGGAAGGTTGTCTACCATCAACCACTGCAACCATCCCTGAGGGGAATTCAGGACAAAGAAAAACAAGATACTGGTCCGAGATTGTTAAGATATGTATCAAAGGAATAATTTCAGGGAGTCCAGACTCCTGCATCTTCCCATGCATAGAAAAGCACTAAAATCATTAACCTGAGATATCTGTTTTTGTCATAAGCAATCTTTTGATGCTCGACTATGGTTTTTTTCTTTTCAGCAAAAACTCCTGTATATCTTGACTCCTCTCTTATCTCTTTGGAACAGTTCTTCAGCACTATTCAAGAGGCTGATTCCCAGGCTATAGTCCCCTGAATAAAATAAAACTCTCAGCTTTTAGGTTGTGTTTTTTTTTAAATTGACAATAACTACACAATTTGTGTGTTTCTCACTATGATGCTCCACTTGTATAGAGTCGAGCCAGCTCCCAGAGGCCTTGGATGCCAGGATTAAGGGTACAGATGACATCCCTTAGGCCAGCAGTCCTAAAACCTAATGGTACATTGGAATCAGCTGGGAGCTTTCTTTAAACCCTAGCTACCCAGGACACAGCCTCAAAAATTCCAAATCAGATTGAAAAAAAAAAAAAATTCTGATTCAGCATGTCTTGAAGGGGGGCCTGCTGGTTCACAGTAAGAAATCTCTGAAAACTGTTTATATATCCCTGAAACTTTAGAAGACACTGTAGTCAGTGTCTTGGCCAGTTTTGCTGTCTATGAATGTTTTGAATTGTGGCAGGCGTTAGCTGTGGTCAGATTGGCAAAGTTAACTCAAGGTTAAGTCCTCTCTCAGCCAGGACAGGAGAAAAGGCCATTGTTTTTTGTTTGTTTGTTTTTCTTGTTTTTATTTTTTATTTTTTTTCTTCCTGAGGCTTGAGCTTGCAGGAGGGTGAAACTAAGAAGCATCTTGTTGAGGACCCCAAAGATCTCTGATGTGCATGATCCCTGTCCCCGGGCTGTGCTTCCCAGTCCACACTCCTGGCGGTCGTTCCAGGCTCCCACCTATGCTTTGGAAGGCATTTCCTCCCCATGACCTCATCAGAGTCCATCCCCTCCTTAGGTCAGGGCTTTCTACCACCCATTCTTCATCAACACAGGCCCCTCTGGCAAACAGAGTGGGCACCATACAGTCAGTGTTCTCCAACTCTGAATCAAGATGGGGACCTGCTCTGGGGCATGAATCACCTTAGAAATGGTCTGGTTTAGAGCAGGTTTCTGAACTGTTTGGAGATTGCAAAACAGCAAACAATATCCTTTAATTGAGAATATCTCTGAACCTTTTCCCAAAGCAAGTCAGCAGACTGAAAAACCAAATAATTCCTATTGCCACCTCTTGCCCTTCAAACTGACATAAATGAAAACGAAACCATTATATCAGACTTCACTGCAGTGAAGAGGTAGTGCTTCATCTGGTTTTACTAAGAAGATTCATATAACTTTCAATAATTTCTTCTCTCATGGCACACCTGGGCATTGTTCAGGGAACAAGCATTCTGTTAAATGATAGTTCAGAAATGCTGCGTAAGTGAGAAAACTCCAAACTGAGAGGTAGAGAGATCTCTGGGTTTGTCACCAATGGATCCAATAACTTTTTCAAAGACATCACTTTCTGGGCCCATGTTCTCCTCCATGAGAGGGGGCAGGGTGTGGTGGGAGGTGACTGGGGTAGGTTTAAGTGGCTTTATTTCAGAGCTGTGTTGTCCAGTGCACTAGCCACTTTAAATGTAAGTTAATTTAAAATGAAATAGAATTAAAATTTCACAATTTCAGTTACACTAGCCACATTTCATGTGTTCAAAAGCCACGAGAGGCTAGTGGCCACCATATTGGACAGTGCAGATAGAACATTTCCATCATTGCAAAAAGTTGTATTCACATCACTGGTCTAGATTAGAAAGCATACAATTCCATCCTACTACTTTTTTCATAGCGTGCCCCTGACAGACATTCCTAATCGATCACAATATTCTTTACCCCTGAATCTTGATATGTCTTCACTGTCTATCTCAGAGATCCCTGAATATGGTGTGAGATAGATTTTGTGCTTCCAGGGACTAGATCTGAGTTCTTAACCTCTTCCGTGTGGTGTGGATTCCCCTCTCAGAAGTATGTTTTTAAATGCATAAGACAAAATACCAAGAATTACAAAAGAAAGCAGTTATATTGATATAGCTTTCAATATAATTGAAAAAAGAATAAATACTTGATATAATAATAGATATGCTTCTTTACTAATGTGTCAAATAAGATATGGTGGCAAGTAAGTTTTACTTATAATGTTATCATTGTACTGTAATTTTGAAGCAATGTTGAAAGAAAGTGATTATTGTGAGATTTTTGCAATATTTATATTGAAATATAAAAAATGAGTACAATTAACAATTAACAAGTGAAAAATTAACAGATGGCAGCACTATTGTGGGGTGTTATCTTTATTCATAATTTAAGAAAATGTTAAATTTCAGTGAATAATGAAAATAAAGATTGAAACTTTCCATCCAAATGCATGGACTCACTGAATTCTATCCACAGATCCCTTAGAATTTCCATGGACCCTGGTGAGAAGTCTCTGAAGGAGGTGATCTGTGATGTCTTTCAGATTTGCCATTTCGTGGCCACATAAAATGCCTTTCTCCAATTTTTTCATGCATTTATGGAAGGTCAGTGTTCTAAGACTCCAGTCCTTAATGGTGATCTCCCGTCTTCAAGAACATTTTGTATAGTTGGGATGACATGGAGTAGGGTGATGGTGAGGTCTGTTAGAAATGGAAAGGAGCGGTGAATGGGGAAAGAAAAAAAGGGGATCAGGGGAAAACTGGAGAGATCCTTGTTACCTCTGTCACTCCCTTGGTGAAGATAGGAAGACAGGGATTAATTGCTGCTGATGACTGTAGCTGACCACATTCCCTCCGCAAAGAACACAAAATGAATACCATGCACTCAATGTATGAAGCTAGAAAACCAAACGGTTGGCATCTGGAGATGACGCCCCATCCTCTTAGTGTCCCCCTCCCCAAAGGCCTCTTACATCTTGACCTTCAGTACTTTTTGGACAGTTTTATGTCGTTTTCAAAACAAATGGAATGACCATTAGTGAAAAAGGAGTTTCTACAAACACCAGTGACAGTGAGGGGATAAATATTTATAGCCTGGACTCTGAAACCAACATATTCTCATTTCTTACAGTGCCCGGAGCCAGATCTATGCCAGTGAAAATTAATTTACACAAGAATTTCTTTTCAGTTTATAAGAAACATGTGCCTACTACTTTCTTCTGGGAATTCTGACAGATCACAAATTCAGTCAAACTTACAAGAATTAGCTGGCTGCAGCAAAAAATCAAACTTGATTTCCCATTAATCAACATTTCATGATCTTGGAGCCAAGCAGGAAATCTATCTACAGTTTCCCCTCTGGCAGAACGAGTTCCTATGGAAGCCAAGAAAAGTCCCTCTCTTTCTCTAACAGGGCCACTCTGGTGTGTTTAGAATGCATTGTTTCATTCCTTCAGCCTTTAGTCATTCATTTACTCATTCATTAATTTGTTTTAAAAATAAGTACTTTGAGTTACTGTGTTTTCAGCCCAGGGATTAGACATTAAAAGGATGAGAACTACCATTTACTGGGCACTTTCTATGTACCAGGCACAATATGATATCCTTTTCTATCTGTTATCACATTTAATTCTCACAACTGCCCTATAATGTTGGAATTATTATCTAGTCCTAGATATGAGGACCTCAAGGCCCAGAGCAGTAAAATAATTAACTAGTTGATTAACCATCTATTAATAAGTAATTCCCTAGAATGGAAAAACAAAAATGTATATGATCCTGAATCTCCAGGGGTTTAAGTCCAGAGGGGGAAACAGTATTGATAGAGCTACAGTTAGAACTATAGGCATGAGAAATTAGAAAATAGAATATAAGATAGGCTGATTACATTTTGAAATAGAAGAGATAAGAAAGATACAGGGGGACTTCCTTGGTAGTCCAGTGGTTAAGAATCTGCTTGTCAATGCGGGGGACAAGGGTTTGATCCCTGGTCCAGGAAGATTCCACATGCCAGGGAGCAACTAAGCCTGTGAAATGCAACTACTGCACCTCCTTGCTGCAACTACTGAAGCTCACGAACCTAGAGCCCATGCTTTGCCACTAGAGAAGCCCAGGCACCACAACTGGAGAGTAGGGTCCACTCACCACAATTAGAGAAAGGCTGTACAGCAACGAAGACCCAGCACAGCCAGATAAATAAATACTTTAAAATGTTTAAAAATGGAAAGATGTAGGGATCATTGTGGACTAGGATGGTCAGTAAAGGTAGGCTTACATCAAAGGATGGAAAGACTCGGCAGTTGGGAAAGGGATGAAGGATGACATTTCAGGCAGTGGGGTGATGGTGAGCAAAGGTCCAGAATCAAAAAATCAGATGCAGTTTGGAGATGGGGTAGAGCACACCTTGAGGGTATAGACCTGTTACAGTGAAGATATTAATTAGAGTGCCTTATGTGTGTGTCCTGCCTGCTAAGTCATTTCAGTTGTGTCTGGCTCTTTGCGACCCTGTGGACTGTAGCCCACCAGGCTCCTCATCCATGGGATTCTCCAAGCAGATTACTGGAGTGGGTTGCCATGCCCTTCTCCATGGGATCTTCCTGACCCAGGGATCGAATCTGAGTCTTCTATGGCTCTTGCTCTGCAGGGGCAGATTCTTTACTACGGAGCCACTGGGGAAGCCCAAATACTTGAGGGAGGAACAATCAGAAGCATGAGAGAATGAAAGAAGGTGTGACTGGGGATACGGCTGGCTGGATGCAGTCAGCCTGAGTTACAGAGGGCTTTGTCAGGAGGAATGGTGTGTTCACTCATGGGAACACATTGAAATCCATTCCCCTGGAATCTAGACCACACAGGACTTTGGAGGTAGATTTTGGTCTGGGTAGAAAGGGATCAGATGCTTATTCCTGATTCTTTATTTGTAAAGCATACACTAGAGTCAAGTATATTAACATCATGAAATCAAAACCCAATCTATAATAAAGAGCTCTGGTAACCAAAAAAAAAAATTTTTTTTTTAAAGTATAATCATGTACAAGAAACCTAAACATTCCATGATAGAAGAGTGGTAAAGTCAATGATGGGGCAAGATTGGAGATAGGGAGACTAGTTAAGAGCTGCTGAGAGCTTGACAGTAAGGACTGGAGAAAATAAAATGGATTTCAGAGATATACTGGAGGTAGAATCGCCAGGACATGGTGACTGATGAGTTTGAGAGACAGAGAGGGTGGTGTCAGGGATAAGTAATGCCTGCATTTCTGGCTTGGGTAACTGAGTGGATAAAGGTGCTATTTACTGATGGGAGGACACTGGAGGAGCTGGTGGAAATGATAAATCCAGTTTCTTCCAGTTGAGCTTGAGACCTCACCAAAGATATTCATCACACAATTGGATATATGGGTCTGAAGCTGAGGAGAGACATCTGAGCCAGAGACATAGATTGAAAAAACACTGGCTATGCCTGGTAAATGAAGGTGTGGAAATGGACGGGGTTGCCCTGGCAACATGTGTAGAGTGAGAAGTGGGTCTAAGAGGCTTGAGGAACCCCAACATTTAATAGATGGATAGAAGAATAGGAGCCCAGAATGAAGACTGGTAAGCAGCTGCCAGAGAAGTAAAAGTAAAACCCAGGAAGGGAGATTTTTGGTTAACAGCATCACGTGATGCTAAGAAGTCAGAAAAGAATGGGGCTTACCAGGGTCCACTGGGTTTAGCAAAGAGATGGTCATGGGTGACTGTGGCAGGGACAATTCCCATGGAATAGTGGGGACTGATCAAGTACTGTGAGAAGCAATCAGGAGGTGAGACATTTAGCCAAGCTGTTTAAGAAGCTGGGCTGTGAAGGTGATAAAAGAAATAAGGTAACAGTTGAAGGGGAACAGAGGATAAGAAAAGGTTTTGTTAAGATGGGACAGACATAAGCAACTTTAAATACTCCAGTGGAGTTAGTAGTAAAGAATCCACTTGCCAATGCAGGAGATATAAGAGATGTGGGTTTGATCCCTTGTTCAGTAAGATCCTCTGGAGGAGGACATGGCAACCCACTCCACTATTCTTGCCTGGAGAATCCCATGGACAGAGGAACCTGGTGGGCTACAGTCCACAGGCTTGCAAAGAGTTTGACACAACTGAAGCGACTTAGCATGCATGCACACAGGAGAAGAAGCAGTGGACGGGACATGGAAAAGATCTGGAAGGGCAAATGCTGAAATGGTAACAGTGATTATCTGTAGATAGTGGCATCGAGAGACTCTGACTGTCCAAAAACAGATGGAGTTTTGGTAGTGTCTATCTTGTTAATACAGAATTCTCTAAAACGTGTCAATTTACACATAACTTCACTCAAATATGCAGAGATTTGATGGAAATATCCCAGCCCTGACTGTGTCAGAGAGCAGAGGAAGCATTTGTGGTGATGAGCACGGGTGGTAGCCAGCTTCCGTCATGGCCCCCAATGATCTACACCTCCTGATATTCAAGCCTTTGTATGAGCCCTCCCTGCACTGAGTTAGGGGTGCCTGTGTGACTAATATATATTGTAAAATGACAATTAGGGCCAAGAACAGGTCCTAAAAAGCGCTGGCACTTCAGCCCTGGTCTCTTCTCTTGCTTGCTCTGGATGAAGCCAGCTGCTGTTTCTCAAGGACACTAGGGATATCCCACAGAAAGGCCCACGTGGAGGGAAAAAGGCCGCTGGGCCAGCATCAACTCACCAGTCACAGGAGTGAGCCACTTTGGTTGAGGGTTCTCTAGCCTCAGTCAACGTTTGGGTGCAGCCCCGAAGTCCAGCTGACACTTGACTGCAACTTCAGGAAAGACTCTGAACTCGAGCTTCCAGCTGAGCAGTTCCCAAATTCCTGACCCACAGAAACTGAGAGAAATGTGGAATGATTATTGCTGCTGCATTTTGGGGGTGATTTGTCTTGTAACAATAAATGACTAAAACAGGCACCTTGCACATTTTATGGGGCCCACTGGAGGTTTCATCCACCAGACAACAGCGTAGAGGCAACAGCAGTTCACAACGGATGTTCTGATTGTGTTAGATTTGAATAATGGGCCAGATGCTTAGACATTCTTTTGTGTGTGGAGCACCACCTCTTTTATGCTGCTGCACCACAAAAATGAGCAACATGGACTGTTTTGCAGATAATATTTAATGCTTAAGTGTTGTACATGACTCAGATATGACTCAAAGGTGTGTGGAGGCTTTCTGATGCCATAGTTTCAGGATGTAATTTTGGTGGAAGTGGACTTGCACAGTTTCAAATTGTATAATTAATGGCATTCCATTTCCATGACAACTACTAATTAATCCTGTCTGTTAGCGTGAACTTTTAGCCCGTGGGAGTTTAGGTCCTCCTAACTGACATGGGAGAGCAAATTACACTAGACTTTCATTTTTTAATAAAATGACTGGTGGTGGAAGGAAGGAAGGGGTGGGGGTGCTGCTCCTGGGAATCAGCAGACCAAGAATTCAGCACCTGAGCTTATCAAATCTCCTAAAGTCAGAGGACAGCTCTTTCCTACCTGTTTTCCCACTGCTGACACACTACCTGGCACATAATACTGGCTCATGAAATATTTGCTGAACAACCAGAAGTTGAATAAACCATAGTTCCATTCCTCCTCCCCATCTCACTGTACCCTTAGAATTTAATAGACACTCTACAGAAGGTTTCAACCTGTCCTACTTCTGCAAAGGGTCACTGAGGGAAAGCATTTCACATGGAAGTTAAAGCATTCTTCTGGGGCCACTCTAACAGTAGGCCATCTCCCTTTCCTCCCTCCCACCTCCTCAGGACCCAGGAAGTGAGACTGGAGGGTTTAAAACTGGGTTGCTCCCATAGACCCTTCTCCTCTCTGGGATCACAGCACCTGGCTCACCATGAATCAGGGGCACGTCACCGCCTGATTGAGTAAATAGAACCCTGGCTGGAAAGTCAGTCACCAGTAGTCATGGTGGCAGTGTAACCACGCAGGACCCTATGTAACCTTCCCAGAACAGCCTCCCCACCCAAGTCCTCTGCCTGCCTCTTGTCTGTAGAAAAACCATAGCCTCCTAGGCTTCCCCAGGTTCCTAAGAGTGCATTTAATTGGAGAAGTTGAAAAATGCAGAAAGAAAGGAAAACAGTCAAGCAAGACAGAAATAAAAATAGTTTAGCTATTAAACAATGTCAAGGACCTTTAGTCCCTCTTCAAAGACTAGAGATAACATTCTGAGCTGTGTCCCTTGAGCTATTTTGTAGAGACTGAAACCCCCTACCCAGTAGAAGAAATTAACTAGAGGCTGACCACAAGCACGTAGACCCCAGACGGGTTGGAACCAGAAGACTGATGATGCTGATACCTGATTACCTCACCACCAACCAATCAGAAGAATGTCCATGAGCTGATCACACACTCCACAACCCCTCTCTCTCACCCTGTCTTTATAAAGCTTTCCCTGAAAGCCTTCAGGGAGCTCCAGACCTTTAAGCACTAGTCATTCTGGACTCCCTGCTTGGTGCCTGCAATAAACACTGTACTTTCCTTCACCACAAACTGCTCAGTAGGCAAGTGAACCCAAGTTTGGTTTGGTAACAGTAGAAGCTGGGAGATGTCTGAAAACCTAGTGAAGAAATTCAAGTGAGATGCATTCTTATCCAATAGACCCTCCTGGTTTCATTCTGTGGCTCAGAGGTAGAATGTGGCAGCTGGGAGACACTTTGGCTTTCCAAATTAGCTTGACCAAATCTCCTACCGTCCTTTGAAGGGAGGCAAATCTCCCTTAGGGCAGTTAAAGGATTTGTGCCTGGCCCTGGTCACTGTGGTCATTTCCAGAATGAAACAAAAATAATTTTCTAGCCCCACATCCTGGCCAGGGTAGGGCAGGGAAATCACTTGCCAAGCCAGACAAAGACATTCCTGGCTTGCTCCGGGGCATTCTTTGAGCTCATCACCTGGGTCTGATGACAAGAGGAAGAATTGCTGCTGTGGGACGCAGGGAGTCAAGGAGCTTTCACGGGTGACAGGGAGGATCTAGTTCATACCATTTAGGCCACCAACAGCTCTTTAACTTCCATGATGATTTGTGGGTCTGCCAGAGAGATGGATGGCTGGAGATTGGCAGGAACACTTGTCCTGGATTTGGGTAGACTGGGGACACTAGGCAGCCTGTTGCTGTAATATCTGTACAGGAACACTTGTTTCCGAAACGAGATACTTCATTATAACCAGCTCTTCTTGCCTCTCCATTTAGAAATGATGGAGGCAGCTGGTCCTGAGGACAACATAACACAGGAATTAGAACAACTGTGTGTCCAGACCAGCCCAAAGGCTATGGAGGAGTCTGGCAAAGTGTGTTTCCAGTGGTCTCAGTTTCCCCTCTGTGGAGCATATTTCGACCCCACAGAGGCTCCTGCGTTCACTTCCTCCTTCTGCTCTATCAAAATCTTCTCTCCATAAAGGCTCTGATATCAGTCATGGACACTGTAGAGAGAATTAAAGCCACACAAGGTTTTTCTCAGAATATGCCTCTGAAAAGTTAGTCTCATCTGTGAGAGGTGGTCTACTTTGGTTTACCAAAGGCCACAGTGCAAATCAGGCTTAATTCAAATAAATTCTGGTGTTGATGCTTTATCTGTTTTATTTTGGCTGTGCTGGGCTGTCGTTGTGGTGTGTGGACTTTCTCTAGTTGCAGCTCAAGGGCTCTAGAGTACACAGACTCAGTAGTTACAGCACACGGGCTTAGTTGCTCCTCTGCATGTGGGATCTTAGTTCCCCAGCGAGGGATCAAACCCATGTTCCCTGCATTGGAAGGCAGATTCTCAATCACTGTATCACCATGGAAGTCCCTGGTTTTGATACTTCAGAAAAAAGAAGCTAAATAGTTTTTACTTTTTTGGAGAACTTTCAAACTATGCAAACTTCATTTTTTACCTTCTTATAAATTCAGGAAGTAAGCTGGAAAATTATTTTTTCTTCATGGTAGTAGAGAAGAAACTGAGGCAGAGAACTTAAATGATGTGCACAAACTCCAGGATATATTCATGGGCTGGGATCAGGATGAAAGGACTCCTGAGGATAAAGGTATTTCCAGGGACCATATATGCATATGTAGCCAAAGACAGCTCCACATACTGGTTCTCTCTTCCATGTGCTAAATGCTTTATGACCAACTACCACTTAATTCACACAACAGTCCTAGGAGGCAGGCAAGAAGGCAAGAAGAGCTGGTTCCCCCTTTCACAGATGTAGGTATGAGTGCTCAGAGAATTTAAGCAATTTCTTACTGCCAGAATTTTTTCACTCTAAGTCTCTAACTCCTAACTGTTCCTTCCACTCTTAGAAGGCCATTTAGAAGCTCCCCCCGCCCCTCTTAGTACCTAAGTAGAGGGGGATGGGAATTACATAGGGGGCTGGAGCTCTGAGGCCTCCAGCTTTGATGGGGGGAGGATTCCTGGGGACCTTTTCAAGTCTCCGGGGATGTGAAGATCTGCTGCATGTGCGCTCAGTGGCTCAGCCATGTCCAACTCTCTGCAATCCCGTGAACTGTAACCCACCAGGCTCCTCTGCCCATGGGATTCTCCAGGCAAGAATAGTGGAGTGGGTTGCCATGTCCTCCTCCAGGAGATCTTCTCCACCCAGGTATGGAAACTGTGTCTCATGTCTCCTGCATTAGCAGGCAGGTTCTTCACCATCTGAGCCACCAGGGAAGCCTGAAGATCTGAGTTGGATGGGGAAAAAATGCAACTTTAGCTTTTTGAAGCCACATACCATTTTAGTGATTTATTATCCTATAAAGGCTAAGAGGGCAAAAACAAAATAGAGGAACAAGTGGCTTCCTATGGAGAAAAGGGACTGGTCCCTGGCGCGTTGTTTGTTTACACAGGACAGGACGGCAGATGGAATTCCTCTCCTAAATGCCTCAGGCGAGGGTCTCAGAGACTCTGAATTCCAACCCTGTGCTGTCACAAGACAGGGAGTTTTGTAAAATCAAGAAAGGACTTCAGTGTCTTCTGCTTCACAACCCTCTCCCCACCTCCAAAAGCCTGTTGACTAGGAAAGAAAGGTCACAGACCTTCTAGCAAAACTGCCCAGCAAGTCACTGAAATAGAACTTCTCCCAGCCCATCTGCTTTCAACCCTATAACACCCAGTATCCATTTATATGAGGTGCTCTTTATATATTTCACACAAACATATACATATAGTATACAAATCATCATAACTAGCTAATATTTGCTGACACTTACTCTGTCCCCAAGCACTGTTCCAAGAAACTCACATGTAAGAACTCATCTCATCCTCATACTACCTCTATGAGGTAGGTAATTTATGATGCTCTATTTATAGATTTCCCAGGTGGAGCTTGTGGTAAAGAATCCACCTGCCAATTCAGGAGACAGAAGAGATGTGGGTTCGATCCCTGGGTTGGGAAGGTCCCCTGGAGGAGGGAATGGCAACCCAGTCTAGTATTCTTGCCTGGAAAATCCCATGGACAGAGGAGCCTGGTGGGCTACAATCCATGGGGTTGTAAAGAGTCAGACATGACTGAGCACACACATGCACACACACACATTTACAGATATGGAGAATGAGGCATAGCGAGGTAAAACATCTTGGCCAGAAATACACAGAGGTTTGAACCCAGCCAACCCAAATGCAATGGCTTGCTCTTACCTATTGTTAGAAACCATATCCAAGAAGATAGGAAAGCCTGCCTAATAGACATGTGAACAGTGTCTAGGGAGCACAGAGCAGGGGCGGGTCCATCTGCTTGAGAGGCCAGTGGTGAGAGTAGTTTTCACTGAGGAAGTGGCCTGTGAACTGAAGGCTCATCTCAGCCTTGAAGATAAATGCTTTTCTGCCCATATAATCGATAGCTGCTCCTTAGTCTCTTCATGGGAATGGAGTAACAAGAGATTAGTACTACCAGTAGTAGGAAGGCAAGAAACAAGAAGGCAAGATGAGCTGTAGCAATGCTACAAACAATAATGATGCAATGCTTAATTTACCCAGCCTTTTGGCAGGGGGTCCAAGCTTTGGATCCATAAATCTCCTTGATAACTGAAACCTACCCTTTTAAGGGCAACACGAGTGCTGGCTGCAGTTTGTTATGTTATTGAAGGCCCTCAACAATTCTGTGAGAATGCTCTGAGTATTCCCGTTGTGCCTATAAGGAAACTGAGGCTCAGAGGTGTTACTTGTATACTTCAGTAGCCTGGTTAGGAATGAGCTGGGGATTTTGTTGCTCTTTATATAGTTACATTAAAAAGTTATCTATTATTTATTCATTTATTTTATGGCCACACTGGGTCTTTGCTGCTGTGTATGGACTTTAGTTGTGGCAAGTTGAGGGCTCAGACTTCTCACTGTAGTGGCTTTTCTTACTGCAGAGCATGGGCTCTAGGGTGTGTGGGCTTCAGTAATTGCAGCAAACGGGCTCAGTAATTGTGGTACATGGGCTTAGCTGTCCTGTGGCATGTGGAATCTTCCCGTACCAGGGATCGAACCCGTGTCCTCTGCATTGGCAGGAGGATTCTTAACCACTGGGCCAGCAGGGAAGTTCTGGAGCTCAGTTTGAATTCATGTCCATGTGACTTTCCCCTTGTTCCCATTTTAATGAAAATCTCTCTAAAATATGCTTCAATGGCACCTTACTTAGTAAACATGGAGCAATACCGTCCAGCCTATTTTTATTGCTGTGAGGCCAGCCCTGTGAACACAAGCCATTGTCTGGTGTGTGCTTGAGCACTAAGGAGGGGCCTAGTCACTGACTTGAGCCATCACTACTTGGCCAGAACTGCTCTGTTGTTTTCCACCTCCCCATAGATACTTTTAGGGGATTATTAAGTTTTATGGGGTGATGAAGCTTTATAGCCCTATAAATAGCTCAGTGTGTTCTGTTCTCAGAGTTGTTGTTTTTTTCAGATTCCCACCTTGTGACCTTCTTTGTTCTCTGTCATCACTTCTTGAAGCCAGTTGCCTGGATATCCATTTCTACAAACTCCACACATTTCCCTACTCTGTCTGGAACTGAGGGTGGAACTGAGGGTAGACCCGAATCAAGACTGCCCAAGGAAACTAAAGGACTGTGTTTAAAATGAAGTAAAATATGAATTGTGCCCATAGCAGAAACAGCCCTTCAGGCTTCTCAGAGAACTTCCTAGTTCATACCTCAACAACACTGTGTTATTGGCAGAGACAGAGACATTTCCACAATTTGACAGGTCTGAAAACAGAAACTCAAGGAATATTAAGTGGTTTGCTTGGATTCACATTAACTCATGAACTGGAATTTGAAACAAAGTCATTTGAATGCTAGTGGAGGTGATGGAATTCCAGCTGAGCTATCTCAAATCCTAAAAGATGATGCTGTTAAAGTGCTGCAGTCAATATGCCAGCAAATTTGGAAAACTCAGCAGTGGCCACAGGACTGGAAAAGGTCAGTTTTCATTCCAATCCCAAAGAAGGGCAATGCCAAAGAATGTTCAAACCACTGGATAATTGCACTCATTTGGCATGCTAGTAAGAGGTTATACTCAAAATCCTTCAAGCCAGGCTTCAATAGTATGTGAACCGAAAATTTCCAGATGTACAAGCTGGATTTAGAAAAGGCAGAGGAACCAGAGAGCAAACTGCCAATATCTGTTGGATCATAGAAAAAGATAGAGAATTCCAGAAAAACATCTACTGTCTCATTGACTACACTAAAACATTTGACTGCGGATCACAATAAACTGTGGAAAATTCTTAAAGAGATGGGAATACCAGACCACCTTACCTGCCTCCAGTGAAACCTGTATGTAGGTCAAGAAGCAACAATTAGAACCAGACATGGAACAACGGACTAGTTCCAAACTGGGAAAGGAGTACGTCAAGGCTGTATATTATCACCCTGCTATTTAACTTATATGCAGAGTAGACCATGCAAAATGCCAGGCTGGATGCAGTACAAGCTGGAATCAAGATTGCCAGGAGAAATGTAAATAACCTCAGATATGCAGATGACACCACTCTAATGGCAGAAAGTGAAGAAGTACTAAAGAGCCTCTTGATGGAGGTGAAAGAGGAGAGTGAAAAAGCTGGCTTAAAACTCAACACTCAAAAAAAGACTATCATGACATCTGGTCCCATCACTTCATGGCAAATAGATGGGGAAACAATGGAAACAGTAACAGACTGTATTTTCTTGGGCTCCAAAATCACTATAGATGGTGACTGCAGCCATGAAATTAAAAGACACTTGTTCCTTGGAAGAAAAACAATGACAAACCTAGATAGTGTATTAAGAAACAGAGACATTACTTTGCCAACAAAGGTCTGTAGAGTCAAAGCTGTGCATTTTTCCAGAAGTCATGTACGGATGTGAAAGCTGGACGATAAAAAAGCTGAGTGCTGAAGAATTAATGCTTTTGAACTGTGGTGTTGGAGAAGACTCTTGAGAGCCCCTTGGACTGTAAGGAGATCAAACCAGTCAATCCTAAAGGAAATCAACTTTGAATATTCATTAGAAGGACTGATGCTGAAGCTACAATACTTTGGTCATCTGTTGTGAAGAGCAGACTTATTGGAAAAGACCCTGATGCTGGGAAAGATTGAAGGCAGGAGGAGAAGGGGACGACAGAGGATGAGATAGATGGATGGCATCACTGACTCAATGGACATGAGTCTGAGCAAACTCCGGGAGTTGGTGAAGGATAGGGAAGCCTGGTGTGCTGCAGTCCATGGGGTGGCAAGGAGTCGAACACAACTGAGTGACTCAACAACAACATTTTAATGCCTAGCTTCCTTCTGTGCCCAATGGGTCGGCTGGCAGCATATAACAATGGTCAGATACTTCTAGCCACTCACCTTTGATTTCACTGGGACAGCGACTTATCTGGCAAGATAGGGTTAAAAGGGTCCTTGGAATCAGGGTTCATAAACTTAAAGAATTCCCAAATAGTTGTCTCAGCTCAAAAGCATCACTCACATGGACCCTGAAAGCCACTCCATGAGACAATGATGGCCATTGGAAATGATTTTTTTTTTTCAGGTAGGGGGAAGAGGAACATGCACTAAGCCACTATATATAGCCCATTAACATTTTAACCATAATTAATTTTCATTCATTCATTCATATGCCAGGTATCAAGTATCCTGGCTTTTAAGATTCAAACGAAATAACCTTAACTTCAATCCATGTGTTATGGGACCCTCCTTCTCCCGCCTAATTTTTCTGTGGACTCTGGTAGGGAAGGGGGTTTGAGCTTTTCACCATTACCTTGGGCTCTGAGTGCCAGCTTCTGCTGAATTAGTTCTGTGGGTTTCTCACATCTATCCTCTCTGCCTTCCCAGGTGGTGCTAGTGGTAAAGAACCTGCCTGCCAATGCAGGAGACACAAGAGATGCGAGTTTGATCCCTGGGTCAGGAGAAGTTAATGGCAACCCACTCCAGTATTCTTGCCTGAAGAATCCCATGAACAGAGGAGCCTGGCAGGCTACGCTCCACGGAGTCGCAAAGAGTCAGACACAACTGAAGCGACTTATCTCACTCACACACACACACACACACACACACACACACACACACACACACACATCCTCTCTGCCTTCACTCCAGATGTGCAACATGGCTCCACATCTTCGATTTCCCATAGACACATACAAGGTTTCTATCTGTGCAGCATATGTCACTGAAGATTGAGGATATGGTGAGAGATGGCTCCATCAAACCCTATAAAGCCCAGATTCAAATATCAAGTTCTTCTGCTCTTAAAAAGTCCTCTGGCCATTTCTATTTATTTGGGCTTCTGCCATGTACATAGACTTTTCTCCCTTCCTCTTTTCTCTCCTCTGTCCCTCCAAATTCTAATTCATTACTTATACTAAGCAAGTAATCCTGTTTTCTCTAACCTCTCTCTCATCATATAACATTTTCTCCTTGCATAACACATTCATCCATTTATTTATTCAACAAATATTAAGCAATATTCACCATAAGGCATCATGCCAGGTACAGCTGAAGATGCGAAGATGAATTTGACATGGATCCTGAGCCCAGTGAACTGATAATATAGTAGAGGAAATAAGATACACACTGGATAATCCAGAACATAGGTAGAAAGTGCTAAAAAGTTGAAGAATGTGAGGAGAGAGGCCTCACATGCCGTAGGTGACCAATGACACATGACCAGGGTGCAGGTGGAGTTAGATCCTTCCTGAAAAGGGGAAGAAGAGGTCTACAGCCTAAGGCATGGCATCCTGGGTGAAGTGCAATAGTTGGGGACCAGGGGGAGCTGAGGGTGTGGCTGGAAGGACTTGGGAACCTGACAGTTCAGTCGCTCAGTCGTGTCCAAATCTTTGTGACCCCGTGAACTACAGCATGCCAGGCCTCCCTGTCCATCACCAACTCCCAGAGTCCACCCAAACCCATGTCCATGTCCATGTCCATGTCGATGATGCCATCCAATCTCATCCTCTGTTGTCCCCTTCTCTTCCTGCCCTCAATCTTTCCCAGCATCAGGGTCTTTTCCAAGGGAACCTGACATGCTGCACCCAAAGAAGGGATTAGGGCACCCTTGGAACAATATTTCTCCCTCCTACCTCCATCTCCCAATCCTGACTCTCCTTTAGGCTGGGCTAAAGCAGGGTGTAAAGGGGAGAGGGTCCCTCTGGATAGCATGGGTTGGACCACTTAGACTCTTCAATAATAGCAATGGCCAAGGTTATCACTCATACTTCCATATGTGTAATTATTAGAGGAAAAACCTGGCACTCAGTAGGTGCCCAATAACTGTTTGCTAATGAATGAATGGAGGATGAATAAGACTGAAAATGGTTGTTTGGATTTGATATAAGATATAAATTATCCTGGTGAAAAGGTAGAAAGGTATAAGACTTGGAATCAGAGGTCATGAGATCTGGATTTTAGTTCTGAATTTAGTTATCTTTTATTTCCTAGCTTGGGCAGGAGTTTACTTACCCATTCATTCATTTATTCAATGAGCACTGAAAGTACCCACTCCATGTCTAACTCTAGGTAACAAAAACTGAATGCAGAGCTGAAGTGTTATTGTACAAACAGAAACATATCAAATGTTGAAATAACTGTATACATTTAGAAAAGAGAATTTTATAAATATTAGGATAGAGAGGAAGTCTGAAATCCCTCCCAGACTGTTGCAGGATTAAATAGGATGGGATGACTCTCTCAACCTCCCTTTGTCCAGCCTGTCTGGGCAGTCTAGCTTAAAACAATATCTTCCGAGTGCATTTAAATTATTTATATCCTGTGATTTGCACATAGTGAATGCTGCTTCATTCTGACAAGTATCACTGCCCTAAAGAGTAAGATGTAGAACATATGGGGCACATGAATGAAAAAACATAGACTGGGTTTCTTTTGATCCTGTCCACTAATAGACACCAGGTGAGTTT
Organism: Cervus canadensis; assembly: GCF_019320065.1. NCBI lineage: Eukaryota > Metazoa > Chordata > Mammalia > Artiodactyla > Cervidae > Cervus > Cervus canadensis. The sequence continues at coordinate 43,611,330 of NC_057391.1, forward strand.
AGGAGGAGCTCACACCTTGAAGTGGGAGGCAGGCTCCAGTCTGACTGCCAAGGAGAAGCATGTGTGCTGTGCATGGACTGAGGGGGCAAAGAAGAGAGCCAATTCTGCTTCCATGTGCTGGGGTGAAATAAGAGCATTCACTCTTTATTCCAGAAACATCCTGGGAGCCAGCTTCCATTTTTACTACATATGTGTATGGGTCTACATAATGTCACAGATTTGCATAGAGGAAAAGACTGGACATATAAAGAATGTTATTAATAGCATCTGTCCCTTGAGTTCTTGCTATGTATCAAGTGCTTTATAAATATTATTTCAGTTGATCCTATAACAAACCTATGTGGTGAAGTGTTCTGTTTTAGATGAGGAAAACAAGGATCAAGATATGGACTTGCTTGCCTGAGATCCCACCAGAATGGGTAATGGAGCTCCTCTACTGATGCTGAGCCTAGCTACCATGAACCACTTCCTCTGGGTCGGGGGATACTGGGTGGTTTTTGGTTTGTTTTTAATTTTTTTTGGCTATGCCATGAGGCATGTGGGATCTTAATTCCCTGACCAGGGATTGAACCCACACCCCCTGTGTTGGAAGCATGGAATCTTAACTACTGGACTGCCAGGGAAGTCCCTGTTGGATGGATTTAAATGTTCTTCTTGATTTCCATATTTCCTAATTCTTTTCAGTGAGTAAATATTGCCTTTGTAATAAGGAAAGAGCAAGAGTGTGATTGAAACATCTCTTCTCCCATTCTTCAGAATCATTCTAGGGACTCATTTCAACTTTTCCTGCATCCTTCTTCTCAGCATTCCTGAAGAGCCAGCAGCGCCCAGGCCTCTGCCAGGAATCGGGAACCAGAGTTCTCATCTAGGAAGAGCTCACAGTTTCATGAGGCCTCTTCTGTCAGTGTGGGTGTCACTTCTTCAAGTGAAAGAGTCAGGACCCCCAAGGAATTGTGTTAATCAAAGCGGGTCAAGATGGGACAGTGGCCACATTACTTCAGTTAGTAAAAACACATATGCAGGATTTTAAATGACCATATTTTAGTGTTAAACATTACTTCTATTTTCAAAAAGCCCAGTGAAAACAGAAAAAAAAATGTGACCAAGGGGGAAAGAAAATTAGAGTAGAATTACAGAAGACCAGCCTAGAGGAAGGGAAGTGTGAACATACGTGTAGAAGGAATCAGAACAACCGTAGGCAAATGCAGCTGTAACTACAGCAACAGATTTGAAAAACTAGAAGAAATGATAGACTATAAATAGATGTGATGAGATGAAAAAACTTGAATAGGTCAATACTGTCAACTTAAATGTGAAAATGTACGAAACCAAAATCTAAGTAATCTAATTTGTGAATAGAGATACCAATATACCCTTACATATTGGGGATAAATCCTTGAGTCAAAATGTATTATTCTTTTGATTTAATGCTAATGTTTTATTTAGATGTCTATATTCATCAACAAATTAAGGGAAGAAAATGTGATCAGACCAGTGGAGGTTGACAAGGCATTCAGTAAAATTCAGCAGCCTTTCTCAATAGAAATCCTAAGAAAAATAGAAGGAACTGTTAATATATTAGCTATAGTTAATATAATTAAATATCAAAAGACAACAAATACTACAAATAGTGATTTGTTAAGACACTTCCATTTAAAACAGGAATATTGTCCCCATTAATGTTAAATATTGTTTTAGAAGTTTTAATGGGTACAGAAAGACAGGAAAGTGAAATGATTTGTAGAAAATTTTGGGGGGGAAAAGAGATAAAATTGCCCATTTTATTGATGGTATAGTTACACCTAGAAAACCTCAGTATTCTAGAGTTAGTAAAAACAAACAAACAAACCCCAAACTAACTCCTCCCCACTCAGAACTAGTAAGGAAATTTGGCTCTTGGTACTGAGATAAATATGTTAAAGTATAGGGTTTCTATTTCTAAACTAATAGTAGACTAGCCATAGGAAGAAATGGAAAATAATTCATTCATAACAACATCACAGTTATAATAAACTTAGGAATCAATTTGAGAAAACAGGTACAGGAATTATAGGAAGAAAATTTAAAGTCTTAAAGAGCTGAACAAATGGAAGCACATCCATATTCTTAGACGGAAAATATAATAAGAAGGTAGTACAATTTTAATTGGCTTCTCAATGGCTTGCATGCGTCCTGGAAAATAAGGCTAGAGGGCTTTACAAGATATTAAAACATACCACAAAGCCTCTGCAATCAGAGTCAGAATAGTCCTGGCATAACAGTAGATGGCTAGAACACTGAAACAGAAGAGGAAGCACCAGAATAGTCACAATGCATGTGACTGTAATATTGGGTTGGCCAAAAAGTTTGTTTGGATTTTCTGCAGGATATTATGAGAAAACCCAAATGAACTTTTTGGCCAACCCAATATGTGACAAGGGTGAGATTTTATTTTAGTTGCAAGTGAATATTTTTTTTTTAAAAGAAAATTATTTATTTATTTATTTATTTCTATGGATGCACTGGGTTTTCGTTGCAGCTTCAGGTTTCTCTAGCTGACTGCAGCCAGTGGGGGCTATTCTTTGTTGAGGTGCATGGATTTCTCATTGTGGTGACTTCTCTTTTTGCAGAGCACAGGTGCTAGGCACATCGGCTTCAGTAGTTGTGACGCAGGCGCTAGAGCATGGGCTCAGTAGTTTTGGCACATGGACTTAGTTGCTCCATGGCATGTGGTATCTTCCTGGACCAGGGATTGAACCCGTGTCCCCTACACTGGCAGAAGGATTCTTAACTACTGGACCACCAAGGAAGTCCCTGAATATTTCTTTAATAAATGATGATAGCATCACTGGCCATCCATATGAAAGAAAATAAAGTTGGATTCTATTCCTCTCTTACACTGTATTTACAAATAAATTTTAGATCAATTAAAAGCTTAAATGTAAAAAACAAAACAAAAATATTGAATCTAGGAAAATATATGCATAGTCTACAGAATAGCAATACCTTTTAATCTAAGACAATAAATTTGAAAGCTATAAATGAAAAACTAGATGAATTACTACATGAAATTACAATATTAAATTTGAAATAAATGTATGATACCATAAACAAGATGAAAAAACAAATGTTAAAGTTGGGGTGAGGGAACAGATGCACAGCTCATATGACAGATAAAGGATGAAAATTTATAACAGAAAATTCTTATTAAATAAAAAGGATGAGTAGCTAAATAGAAAAATTACAGGGAAAATTCAAATTTATTGATAAACATATGAAAAGATGCTCAGCCTCACTGCCTCATTACCAATGTAGAAAATGCAAGATCAAGTAACAATGAGAAGGACTACCCTAGTGGTCCAGTGGTTAAGAATCCCCATTCCAATGCAGGGGACATGGGTTCGACCCCTGGTGGGGGAACTAAGATCCCGCATACCATGGGACTCCTGAGCTCATGCTCTCTAGAGTCTGTGCACCAAAATGAAGACCCCACACAGTAACCAGCCCCCCACCAGAGAAAAGTAACAACAGATATTGCTGATGACTGGACTTGGGAGATAGTGGGAATTTCTGTTCATATACTGCCAATGCCAATGGAAATGCAAGTTATCAACTTTTTTTTGGAGGAGAGAGAAGCAATATGGCAGGACCTATTAAAGTAAAAACACACAGATCTTCTGACCCGGCAATCTCACTTCTGGGTGTGCTTTCCACAGGAACAAAAGTATCAGAATGGAAGACTAGTCACAGGATGCTAATAACTGCAGCCTGCATTGCAGGGTGGCACAGTTATGTGAATATAGTCCCTGGAGGTGGGTGTAACACGATGGCATCGACAGAAACATGTGTAGTGGCCAAAAATGGGAGATCGGGCCACAGTCTCTTGGTGGACAGACAACTGAGTGTCCAGAGTCCACACATACCATGGAATATTGGGCTGTCATTAAAGGGAATGAGCTGGATCTCTACTAACTGACTCAGAGGGATTTCAGGATATATCAAGGAAAAGAAGGGCAAGGAATGGAGAGATGTATATAGCAAAGACTCAATTTTTGTGAAATAAACTATGCTTCCAATGCCTTCCCATTTGAATGAACATGAAGATAGATACTTGAGGATACATGTCAAGGAGGGAGACTGGGGAGGTAAGTTCAACCAAACCAAACCAAATCAAACCAGATGAGACCAGATCAGATGTGATCAGAAGAGAGATCAGACCAGATCAGACCAAATCAAATTAAATCCAACTAAAGTCAATCAAACAGAACACACCAAACCAAACCAAACCAAATCCAACTAAACCAAATCAAACCAGTGAAACCAGAGCTAGCCACACCATACCAAACTACACAAACCAGACTAAACCCAACTAAATCCAACCAAGTCAGTCAAGTCCAGAACAGACTAAACTGTACCAGCCAGAACAGACCCAACTAAACTAAACCTAAACAAAAACACATTGTCAAAATGTCTGTGATTAAGCATCATGTGTGACATCCCTTTCATGTTAAGGTATGTGTGTGTCTGTATATGATGATGAATGAAATGATGGTTACTAAATTATCAGTGATGACAGCTCAGTGTGGTGAGAACTCAGGTGATTTTTATTTTCCTTGTACTTTTTTGTGGTATCCAATTAAAAAAATTATAGTATAGAATATATGTTATTTACCTAATTAGGAAAAAATTAGAAATCTTTTCCACTGTGGAAAAGATTTCCTTTGAAAAAAGGAAAAGAGTTGCGGGGAGAAAAGAAACCTCTTGATTCTGCAAGTTAGCAGAAAGCTTGCCTTGGGGCCCTTCTGGCTTATATGTTAGGAGGGCACTCCATCCCAGAGCTTCTGAAACACAAGCAGGACCACTGACTGCTAAGCCCCCACGGAGCCTGTGCCCACAACAGTGAGTTTCTGGGCTCCAACCACATTGCGGTGCCTCTTCTGCATTAATTTGGCTTCTGCTCTGGGCCTCTTCCCAGGAATTTCGAAGGAGAGAGAGCAGAAGCAGAGCAAGCTGGGGGATGGTCCCTCCCCAGGACAGGAAACCCAGCCCTGCTGCGGAGTTCATGGAAACAAAAAGGGAAGTTCACATAGCACAGGGCTAAGTCATACTGGTGGATGAGAAGGACCTCTCCTTACACTGGTGTGATTATTCAGACTTCTCTCTCTCCAGACCCCAGACTGCTCTGAAACATGAGGCCTTCCAGGGAGGCCCATGGGATTGAGAAGAGAGTGGGCTCATGACCCTACTTTCAGTTGTCTAATATCTAAAACACAGTTCAGACTCTCATCTGAGCCCCTGTTGGCTGGGCCTCTGGTGGAGCTTTCTATAATCCCCAGCAGCTCTAACTCGGGTGGGGGACATCCCTTACCCTCCTCCTCTGCACAGTGATTGATGTTGGAAGGGAAAGAGTCCCAAGGCCACAGCGCAGCACTGCCTGTCTTGTTTCATACACAGCTTGGGTTTCTGTGGGCTCTCTTTGTTCTTGCCTTTGCAATCCTTTTTCTTGTATGCTCCTGACTCTGTCCCTGATGATGGGAAAGAGTTCTGTCTCATGGTTAAAATGTGAAAACATGAACAAATTGCAAGGACAGACAGACAGACAGACATGAGAACTAAGTTTAGGAAATGCCTTTTCCAGTACTTTCTGAAGTAACCCTCTTGGCTTTGGGAGATATTGACAAAGTTCACCATGGTGCCTTGCATTAAACAGTTGCTCAATGAACACGAATTAGAGTAAGGTCTGTGTCTTCCTATACTGTGTGTGAGAGGCCATGTGTGGAACCACCCACCTCACTCACATGTCAGCATGGGCTCATTTAGTGGATTAACACAGACACTAAGACCAAGCACCTGTTAGAGAAGATCCCCTTTGACTCCTAGGGATTCCCCAGGCACTGATGGAATGAGGTAAGGGAGGGTACATTTTTAAAGTCTGGGACAGTGGGGAAGCCAGATGGGAGAGGTAGATGCTACAGAGAAAGATGGACAGGAATGGAGTCAAGGAAAGGGGAAGAAAGCCATTCAAGAAAGGTTGGAAGACTGTTGAAGATAGACAACAGTAATGACAATAATAATAATGGGATGGTGGCCATTGGTGAGGTGCTTCCCAAGGACTTGGGAGCTAAAACACTTCCGACTTGTCCTGCAGGGGGTTCCTTTTTACTTTACTTCTCAGTCCCCAGGCTCGGGAAGGGGTCACTGGGCCAGGGCCACATGTCCTCAACCCAGGTTCTCAGCAGCCATGCTGGAAAGGTATATTCTTCAGCAGGAGATTAGGGTGATAGGGAGAGATGGAGGAAGCCTCTGGTGAGGGCTGGATAAGCAGGGGAATGAATCAGCTATTGCAAAACCAGACAAAGGGGCTGAGCCTGAATCCCAAGCCCTGGGCCAGGTCCTCTCCCCACAGCTCCGAGTTGGCCTGGGGAAATGAGCTCACTACTGGCTCCCGCCCAGGTCTGGTCAGCCTAAAATCAGGGCGGGTTCAGGATGCTGCGTGGTTTCCTGCTCTGGGCATTCCTGCCAGCTCCCAATCCCCAAACTGACCCCAGAAGGGCCCACTGGCCTGCAGAGGGTCAGGTTTATCTTCTCCAAGAAACCTTCCAGGCTCCCTAGAGACAAGGCTTCCCCAATCTCTGGGTTTCTGTACATCTTGTTTTCTGACCCTGGAGATGGTTGGATGGCATCACCAACACAATGGACATGAGTCTAAGCAAACTCCAGGAAATGGTGAAGGACAAGGAAGTCTGGCATGCTGTAGTCCACGGGGTTGCAAAGAGTCAGACATGACTTAGCAACTAAACCACAACAGCAAGCTGTTTCTGGGCGGGGCCTGACACCAGTCCCTTTCCTGGTCTCCACAGCGCTTGACAAGTTGTCTTGTACACAGGGGGGTCCTTAGGGAACATCTGAGAACCACTTTGAAGTCAGAGAGATCTGGGTGCACATCCTGCCTCTGCCTCTCCTCAGCGGTATGACGTGGGCCAGAGGCACTTTCTGAGCCTCAGTTTCCTCGTCTGTAAACTGTTGACAAACATTTTTTAGGACAGTGTGAGTATTAAATAATTTGGCATTTAAGGTCGGGAAAACCACTAGACCATTCAGGTATGACCTAAATCAAATCCCTTACAATTACACAGTGGAAGTGACAAATCAACTCAAGGGATTAGATCTGATAGAGTGCCTGAAGAACTATGGATGGAGGTACACGACATTGTACAGGAGGCAGTGATCAAGACTATCCCCAAGAAAAAGAAATGCAAAAAGGCAAAATGGTCATTTGAGGAGGCCTTACAAACAGCAAAGGAGAAAAGGAAAGACATACCCATTTGAATGCAGAGTTCCAAAGAATAGCAAGGAGAGATGAGACAGCCTTCCTCAGTGATCAATGCAAAGAAAGAGAGGAAAACAACAGAATCGGAAAGACTAGAGATCTCATCAAGAAAATTAGAAAACATTTCATGCAAAGATGGTCACAATAAAGGACAAAAATGGTATGGACCTAACGGAAGCAGAAGATATTAAGAAGAGGTGGCAAGAATACACAGAACTATACAAAAAGATCCCAGATAATCACGATGGTGTGATCACTCACTTAGAGCCAGACATTCTGGAATGTGAAGTCAAGTGGACCTTAGGAAGCATCACTACGGACAAAGCTAGTGGAGGTGATAGAATTCCAGTTAAGCTATTTCAAATCCTAAAAGATGATACTGTAAAAGTGCTGCACTCAATATGTCAGCAAATTTGGAAAACTCAGCAGTGGCCACAGGACTGGAAAAGGTCAGTTTTCATTCCAATCCCAAAGAAAGCAAGGCCAAAAATGTTCAAACTACTGCACGATTGCACTCATCTCACATGCTAGCAAAGTAATACTCAAAATTCTCCAAGCCAGGACTCAACTGTACATGAACCGTGAATGGCCAGATGTTCAAGCTGGATTTAGAAAAGGCAGAGGAACCAGAGATCAAATTGCCAACATCTGTTGGATCATTGAAAAAGCAAGAGAGTTCCAGAAAAACATCTGCTTCTGCTTTATTGACTATGCCAAAGTCTTTGACTGTGTGGATCACAACAAATTTTGGAAAATTTTTCAAGAGATGGGAATACCAGACCACCTGACCTGCCTCCTGAGAAATCTCTAAGTAGGTCAAGAAGCAACAGTTAGAACTGGACATGGAACAGACTGGTTCCAAATTGGGAAAGGAGTAGGTCAAGGCTGTATATTGTCACCCTGCTTATTTAACTTATATGCAGAGTACATCATGAGAAATGCTGGACTGGATGAAGCCCAAGCTGGAATCAAGATTGCTGGGAGAAATATCAATAACCTCAGATATTTAGATAACACCACCCTTATGGTAGAAACTGAAGAAGAACTAAAGAGCCTCTTGATGAAAGTGAAAGAGGAGAGTGAAAAAGTTGGCTTAAAGCTCAACCTTCAGAAAACTAAGATCATGACATCTGGTCCCATCACTTCATGGCAAATAGATGGGGAAACAATGGAAACAGTGACAGACTTTATTTTGGGGGGCTCCAAAATCACTATAGATGGTGACTGCAGCCATGAAATTAAAAGACACTTGCTCCTTGGAGAACAGTTATGAACAACCTAGACAGCTTATTAAAAGCAGAGACATTACTTTGCCAACAAAGGTCCGTCTAGTCAAGGCTATGGTTTTTCCAGGAGTCATGTATGGATGTGAGTGTTGGACTATAAAGAAAGCTGAGCACTGAAGAATTGATGCTTTTGAACTGTGGTGTTGGAGAAGACTCTTGAGAGTCCCTTAGATAGCAAGGAGATCCAACCAGTCCATCCTAAAGGAAATCAGTCCTGAATATTCATTGGAAGGACTGATGTTGAAGCTGAAACTCTAGTACTTTGGCCACCTGATGTGAAGAACTGACCCATTGGAAAAGACCCCGATGCTAGGAAAGATTGAAAGCAGGAGGAGAAGGGGACAACAGAGCATGAGATGGTTGGATGGCATCACCGACTCGATGGACATGAGTTAAGTAAGCTCTAGGAGTTGGTGATGGACAGGGAGGCCTGGCGTACTGCAGTCCATGGGGTTACAAAGAGTCGGACATGACTGAGTGACTGAACTGAACTGAACTGATACACATGGCTCCATTCCAACAAAGGTCTGATTCATGGAAAAGGTAGTATATGATATTCTTTCCTCAAAAATGGGGCATATAGCTACGAGCTCTGAGAACACACTTAACAAATTTTTATTTATTATTTTCCTTGCTATTGAACAAATTCAGAGAGGAAATTAAAATGCAGAGACGAAAATAAATGCATTTGCTACTTTCTAGAATGAATTAATTTGCAATTAAAAAAAATACAATAAAAAGACCATTCTCACACATCTGTCAAGCACAGCATGAAAGAAAGGGGTGATTTCTGGGTTGTTTTTCCAGGAATGGGACCGGCCTCAGTAGAGAGTGATGGGCTCAGCCTGCATCTGGTCAAGAAAACTCCAGAGTGTGTTAAGTAATGTTTGCAATTTCTTAGCACAGAATAAGGAATCAAGAAGGGTTGATAGGGGTTTCCCTGGTGGCTCAGTGGTAAAGAATCCACCTGCCAATTCAGGTGACACTGGTTCTGTCCCTGATCCAGGAAGATCCCACATGCTTTGGAGCAACTAAACTCATGTGTCACAACTACTGAGCCCATGCAACGCAACTACTGAAGCCTGCGTGCCCTACAGCCTGTGTGCCCTGCAATAAGAGAAGCCACTGCAATGAGAAGCACCAACACTGCAGCAGAGAGTAGCCCCCACTCTCCACAACTAGAGAAAGCCCCCGTGCAGCAATGAACACCCACCACAGTAAAAAATAAAGTATATAAATAAATAAATCTTAAGAAAAAGAAGAAGTGTCAATGACATCGGTATCCCAACAACCTACTCAGCTGGAATGAGCCGAGATCGTAAACAGTTGCTGGGGGCTTTCTGCTCTGGGGTGGTGACAACAACTGACTTGGGGCCCCGAGTCCTGGCTCCAGAGGCAGAAAAGAGAGCAGGAAAGACAGAAATGCCCCCAAGCTCACCCTGGGGGGAAGTTCATTTTTGAAAATGAGAAACAGATTAGGAAAGCTGTAATGCATAAATAGCAAGGTGGCATCTCTGGGGAGTCCCAGGCCCACAAGTCCACAGTCTGGAGGGGGATACGTGGGATTCCTGACTCAGCAGTTCTCACAGAATGTCCTGCAGACCCTCAAGGGTCCCTGAGACTCCTTCACAGGGCTTGAGAGGCCCAGACAATTCTTATGGCCATACCATGGCTGCATGACACTTGCACCACTGGTGCAAAAGCAGAGGTGGGTGTGAAGGCAGGCACTGGGCGTGAACCAGCCATCATCTTCACCAGAAAGAAAAGGAAAAACTGAAAGAAAATGCCATGCAGATGTAGAAATCAATCTTATTGCTTACCGAAGGGAAAGGAGCGGCGATAAATTAGGAGTTTGGGATTAACGAGAAAGGAACAAAGGAAGGAAGAAAATGCCAGTTACAGTTAGAAACATCTTTGATGAAGCAGTAAAACTTAATTACATCTCAGCTCTTGAGCAGTTTTTTTATTTTTAATATCCCAAGTGATGAAATGGGATGTATGCTGCTGTGTACCCAAGTCCACTGGTCATTGTCTCCAGGACAAAGTGTTGGGCCACTATTTGAGTTACAAGATGAACTAGTCACTTTTTTGTGGAACACTGTTTTGACTGCCCAGAATGACTGACATACAAACTCCAATTCTTTATGCTTGTATTTGGCACACAGATTCCTGAAGCAGGATGAAGTGGATTTTCATCACTGGCCAAAAGAGAGCAATAGGAACTAAATTTATTCTCTCACTCTAAACAAACAAATGAAAACAGCCAGACAAAAATACAGAAAACAGTGGTCTTCAGATACTAGACAACAGACAGTGTAAGTGAGCAGGACCCTATAATAATGCCTTCCCAGAATAGAACCCCAGCCATGTCCTCCACTTGCCTTGTGTCTGTAGAAAAACTTTAGTCAAAGAATAAATTTAATCAGTGAAGCGAGAAAATGAGGAAAACAGTCAAGCAAGACAAAATAATGACACTTTAGCCATTAAACAAAGTCAAGGACCTTTAGTTCTTCCTCAAGGACTATAGATAATATCCTGAGCTCTTTTGCAGAGTGAAACCCTCACCAGATGGAAGAAGTTAACTAGAGGCTGACCACAAGCACGGAGACTCCAGACTGGTTGGAATCAGAAGGTTGATGATGTTGACCCCTGATTACCTCAACACCAACCAATCAGAAGAATGTTCACAAGCTGATCACCCCACAACCTCCCTCCCCAACCCTGTCTCTATAAACCTTTCTCTGAAAGTCTTCGGGGAATTTGGGTCTTTTAAGCACTAGCTGCCCTGGACTCCTTGCTTGGGGCCTGCAATAAATGCTGCACTATCCTTCACCGCAACAGATTGACTTTACCAAGTCTGGTTCGGTAACAAATACTTGGGACAGTGATTCCCAGAGAGAAGTGAGTCCCAGCTCACTGTCAGAAGAGCTTCCAGGCCACATTGTGGGGAGGACATGCACAGAGCAGCCATCTCCCCAGATTGAGAAAACAGAGCCGCAGGTTCAGTGGGGCCCAGGTGGCTAGGATGTGGAGTGCAGAGCACAGCAGAGGAGAGAGCTCTCTGCAGGGCTGTTATCCAGTCTTTGATTAACACTGAGATATCCACAAGGGCCTGGGCAGAAGATCACTGCTCCTAGTAAAAGGATCCAAGACAGCAGCAACTTCATGTAGATGAGGTTGTGAGCAGCATGGAGGGCCCCCTAAAATGACTCTCTTGGTGTCTTTGTCCTTCACCCCAGCATCTCTAATCTTTCAGGACCCAAATTAACCAACAGGGCTGAGGCTCAGGAGAGAAAGAGGCGAGGGGAGGGGAGAGGGTTCACTGAGGAGGGAGGCCTGTGCTTTGCACCCCAAAATGGTGCATCGGCATAAGTGTTCTGGAACTTACTCTGGCCATTCCCACTTAGAGCCGGGGCGGGGGGGTGGGTTTATGAGGAAGTTAGTGAGGCTGAAGCTGTAGGGTTCCTAACGGACAAGTCCTGGGCACAGCCTCTGTACATGTTTTTGTGAGCACTGCCCATGTTATGTTTTTGTCAATTTTATTTTTCTTCAAAGGAGCTCTCATATTATATAAACTTTGGGGTTCCTCTATCTGTGGACTGTGTGGTACACCCTTTATGTAACACAAAACATCCCATTGACAAAGCAGCTCATTTTTATTCATTCGTCTATTTAACAAAGGTGCCCAGGACCATCTCTCGAACACAGGGCTGAGCAGGACAGCTGTGGCCTCTGTCTTTATGGAACATTCAGTCTAACCAGGGGAGAAGAGGGTTAGTAATCACCCATGGTGATGTCACTAAACAGGTGCTGAGTGTAATGAAGGAGTGGAAGGCTGTGAGCAAGGACAGTGGGGCCCGCAGACTTCTGGAGGGTGGAGGTCAGGGGGTCTTCCCTGGAGAAGTACCATGCCAGGTAAATGGTGACTGCTGGGAGGGGTGACTTGCAGGCAGCATAGGCATCCTATGACAAAGTTAGGAGGGGGAGGAGCCTAGTCCGTGGGAGGAGCTGATGGCTAATATGGGCTCTAGGGCATGGGTGGGGTGGGGGTGAAGGATGAGGTTGGGGAGTTCAGTGGGGTCAGTCCCACCAGCTGCTGCCAGTTGGTATTAAGGATTTTGACTTCTGAAGTATTTCTTTTCAAAAAGATTCAGAGCTAGGACCAGACTGCATTGGCAGAGTTTCAGCCCAAATCATAGGTTCTCTTTACGATTCCTTGTAATTCTGCTCACATCAAAGTCAAAATTGCCTGCATCTGGACGGCCACTCTCTCCAGGCCAAATTACAGACCCTGATCGTGGAGTATCCAATGGCAACTCACCACTTCCTCCCACAGCCCCAACCCTGCAGGCCCAGCCAGAGCCCAGCCTGAAAGAAGAGCCAGAGCGAACTGGGGCCAGGCCAGCATGTGGACTGACGGATGGCTGCTACAGAGGTCACCTGGGTGACCACACCTCAGAAGAAGCCATCCGGGACTGACCTTGCCAGGGAGTATTGGTACTCAGAGCAAACTGCTTGTAAGCCTCACCCTGCAATTTGCCTGTTGTGTTACCACCCCTCCCCAACACACAGACACAACCAGGTCACAACAGTCCTTAAGCCATTTCCTGGGAGCCCACAAAACCTCCAGTCACCCCTCTGTCTCTTTAGAGACAGCCTCTGTCACGCAGTTAGGCTAACACATGGTTCTTTGAGATCAGCTTAGGGAAGGACTGAGGTGGTAGGATGTAGTGGGATCTAGCATTTAGCGAGGACCTGCCTGTCTTCTGTCAGACATTGTACTACTGGGAATTGGCTGTGTTGTGAATTCAATCCTCACCTGCACCTGGTAGACACCTGTGTCCCACAATAAACTCAGGACTCTTGATTTAAGCTTTGGCTTTCATTCATGGGGTATTGCGCTCATAAGTAACACTGGTCCTACATCCAAATATAAAGGAAAAACAATTTAAAGTGTTTCTGTTTTCTCTTGAAAAACATCTAAGTGAAAGTGAAAGTGTTAGTTGCTCAGTAGTGCCCAACTCTTTGCCACCCCATAGACAGTAGCCTGCCAGGCTCCTCTGTCCATAGAATTCTCTAGGCAAGAATACTGGAGTGGGCAGCCATTTCCTTCTCTAGGGGATCTTCCTGACCCAGGGATCAAACTCCAGTCTCCTGCAGGGCAGGCAGATTCTTTACCATCTGAGCCACCAGGGAAGCCCTGAAAAGCATCTAAAGGGACTGTATACCCAAAAAGCATGACAAAATGTTTAGAACTGTGAGCACACATACGTCTGCTCACACCACCCGCCATGAGAATAGAGTGGTTGCTCCAAGGCCTCTCATCATCACATCTCAAAATACCCCACCCTCTCAGGGAACATGTCTCTCTTTCCTCTCTTTTCACTCCTCTTTTCCCCTCAGGATGGATGGTTCCTAGCTCCTCCCACCAACAATAATCTAGCTTTCTCGGTCTACTCAGTGTCCACTCAATTGGACAGGCAAAGCCTCCCACCTCTTTCCAAAAGTCTCTGCCCCAGAGCCACGCAATTAATTCTCGTGAAGCCTTTGGTGTCTGGAAGGAGGGAGGGGTGTGGGTGGTCTTGTAACACTAGAATTATCCACTGGCCGGCAGGCCCAGGTACCCCCTGGAGTCTGGCTCCCGTGTCCTGGTCAGACCTGCAGGCTGAGTGACTGTAGGAGAGGAGGGGACAGAGCTGGCCCATCCCGGGAGGGGAGGCAGGTGGCAGCTGGAGCAGCCTTCCCTTCATCAAAGCATGCAGGCTGGCTGCAGTTTACAGGAGACAAACGGCCCCACCTCTGTGAGGCCTCTGTTGAGTGAGCCAAGGGGATCAGTCCAGATAGAAACAGACAGAAACGTCCATGTCATTGATTCTTTTTCTGCTGAAGATGAGAAGAAACAACCAGAGTCCTTCCACAGCTGCCCAAAGCGGGAGGGGCAGCTGCCTCTGATGTGTCTCCTGTTCTGCTCTGATTAACCTGTTTCCCCTCAATCTGATAAACCCCTTGGCATCAGTGGTTTATCAGTGGCTATGGTTCAGTTTCTTTCTTTCATGCCACTCTGATTACAAATACTCCTTGATCTCACTGGCAGACTCACTTGGGAATTTTTACCAAAATGGCCCCCCAGTTGCCAGACCAATTAAATCCAAACCCCTGGGGTATGACTGGGGCATCAGCATTTTGAAAAAACTCTCCCCAATAGCTGGTCTGATGCATGTAAATCAGTGAAGTTAGAACATTCCCTCACCCCATCCACAAAAATAAACTCAAAGTGCTTAGAGACTTAAATATACAACACGACGCCTTAAAACTTCTAGATGAAAACATAGGTAAAATATTCTCTGACATGAACCATAGCAATGTTTTCTTGGGTCAGTCTCCCAATGCAAAAGAAATAAAAGCAAAAATAAACAAATGGGAGCGAGTTAAACTTACAAGGTTTTTCACAGCAAATGAAACCATAAATAAAACAAAAAGACTAACTATGGAATGCGAGAAAATTTTTGTAAACGATGTGACTGACAAAGGATTGATTTTCAAAATCTACAAACAGCTCATACAGCTCAATATCAAATAAACAAAGAACCCAATAAAAAAGATGGACAGAAGACCTAAATAGACATTCCTCCAAAGAAGACATACAGATGGCCCAATAGGCACATGAAAAGATGCTCAACATTGCTGATTATTAGAGAAATGAAAATCAAAACTATTGGTTGACCAAAAAGTTCCTTCAAATTTTTCCATAGCATCTTACAGTAAAACCCAAATGAATTTTTTGGCCAACTCAACGCAATGAGATATCACCTCACACCAGTCAGAATGGCCATTATCAAGTCTATAAATAACAAATGCTGGAGAGGGTGTGGAGAAAAGAGAACCTACTTACACTGTTGGTAGGAATGTAAACTGGTATAACCACTGTGAAGAACAGTATGGAGGTTTCTCAAGAAACTAAAAATAGAGTTGCCATATGATCTAGCAACCCCACTTCTGAGCATATATCTGAAGAAAACTATAATTCGAAAAGACATATGCACCTCAGTGTTCATAGCAGCAGTATTTACAATAGCCAAGACATGGAAGCACTTAAGTTTCTATCAACAGATGAATGTATAAAAATTATGTGGTATATATATATTTACACAAACACACACATGGAATATTACTCAGTCATAGAAAAGAATAAAATAATGCCATTTGCAGCAACATGGATGGACCTAGAGATTAACAAGCTAAGTGAAGTAACAAAGACAAATGTCGTGATATCACTTATACATGGAATCTAAAAAATGATATCGATGAACTTATTTACAAAACAGAAACAAACTCACAGACATGGAAAACAAAAATACCAAAGGGTAAAGGAACAGTGGAGAGATAAATTAGGAGTTTGGGATTAGTAGATACACACTACCATATATAAAATAGATAAACAGCAAGGTCCTACTTATGCACAGGGAACTACAGTCAATATTCTGTAATAAACTATAACGGGAAAAAATCTGGAAAAGAATGTATATATAGACACCTCTGTCTGTCTATCTATGGCCTCCCAGGTGGTGCAGTGGTAAAGAATCTGCCTGCCAATGTAGGAGACACAAGTGATGCGGGTTCGATCCCTGGGTTGGAAAGATGCCCTGGAGGAGAGCATTGCAACCCACTCCAATATTCTTGGAAAATTTCATGGACAGAGGAACTGGCAGGCTATAGTCCATGGTGTCTAACAAAGAGTTGGACATGGCTGAGCAGACCTG
The DNA here is from genome assembly GCF_019320065.1 of Cervus canadensis. Classification (NCBI taxonomy): domain Eukaryota; kingdom Metazoa; phylum Chordata; class Mammalia; order Artiodactyla; family Cervidae; genus Cervus; species Cervus canadensis. Next base: position 43,627,685 of record NC_057391.1, read on the forward strand.
AATCACTTTGCTCTACACCAGAAACTAACACAACACTGTAAATCAACTATACTCCAATAAAAACAAACAAACAAAACTCCCCCTAGGGTTTCTAAGAGAGATCCAGGATTGAGATCATGAGACCCAGGAGCAGTCAGAACTGGGAGGCTCCTTAGCACTCATTAGGAGCCCAGGCCCCTGGGGCACACTCCTGAGCTGGGGACTGAGGCACTGGATCTGGGGGTAGGGTTGCATCTTGCTCAGCAGAAGGTGCTGGCAGGAGCTATAAGGCTTCACTGCTCAGAGAGCAGCATTGAAGGTCAGGCTAATCTGGCAGCTTTTCCTTCCCCACCTCCCTGCCTCAGCATCCTACTGCCTCCAGAAGGCCTGGGCAGGGAGGAGGGAGAAGAGAGGCCCGAGGACTGAGACTCGGCTTGGCTACCACATCTCCAGGTTGCCCGAGGCCCACTTCTGCTTCCCTGAGTTAGTCAGTTCAGTTGCTCAGTCATGTCCAACTCTTTGTGACCCCATGAATCGCAGCACGCCGGGCCTCCCTGTCCATCACCAACTCCTGGAGTTTACTCAAACTGATGTCCATTGAGTCAGTGATGCCATCCAACCATCTCATCCTCTGTCATCCCCTTCTCCTCTTGCCCCCAATCCCTCCCAGCATCAGGGTCTTTTCCAATGAGTCAGCTCTTCGCCTGAGGTGACCAAAGTACTGGAGTTTCAGCTTCAGCATCAGTCCTTCCAATGAACACCCAGGACTGATCTCCTTTAGGATGGACTGGTTGGATCTCCTTGCAGTCCAAGGGACTCTCAAGAGTCTTCCCCAGCACCACAGTTCAAAAGCATCAATTTTTTGGCGCTCAGCTTTCTTCACAGTCCAACTCTCACATCCATACATGACCACTGGAAAAGCCATGGCCTTGACTAAATGGAACTTTGTTGGCAAAGTAATGTCTCTGCTTTTTAATATGCTATCTAGGTTGGTCATAACTTTCCTTCCAAGGAGTAAGCGTCTTTTAATTTCATGGCTGTAATCACCATCTGTGGTGATTTGGGAGCCCCCAAAAATAAAGTCTGACACTGTTTCCACTGTTTCCCCACACAAAGCCTTTGACTCTGTGGATCACAATAAACTGTGGAAAATTCTGAAAGAGATGGGAATGCCAGACCACCTGACCTGCCTCGTGAGAAACCTGTATGCAGGTCAGGAAGCAACAGTTAGAACTGGACATGGAACAACAGACTGGTTCCAAATAGGAAAAGGAGTACGTCAAGGCTGTAAATTGTCACCCTGCTTATTTAACTTATATGCAGAGTACATCATGAGAAACGCTGGGCTGGAAACAGCTCAAACTGGAATCAAGATTGCCGGGAGAAATATCAATAACCTCAGATATGCAGATGACATCACCCTTATGGCAGAAAGTGAAGAGGAACTAAAAAGCCTCTTGATGAAAGTGAAAGAGGAGAGTGAAAAAGTTGGCTTAAAGCTCAACCTTCAGAAAACTAAGATCATGGCATCTGGTCCCATCACTTCATGGGAAATAGATGGGAAAACAGTGGCAAGTTATTAATCCTTATTAAATAGCCAGCCATTAATCTTAATTAACTTGATTGTTTAATTAGTGCAAAAAAAAGGGAGGAAGACTGTCGAAATAAAAATCACTCATGACAGGCAGACAGGCTGCGGTCTTTGAGAACCAGCAGGAGTCAGGAGGTCCTAGCTCTGTCCACCCTTTTGCCAAGACCTAAGGGGAGCAGGAGTTTTCAGTGCTAAACCAGGAGGTGATGGACAGTTATAGAGCATCTGTTATGTAGATGAGCAATTTTCAGAGAGTTGGAAAAATAAATAAACTCAAACTTAAAAATGTACTGAATAGTCTATAATTTCTCTTTGCTACAAACTACATTTCAGACTTGTGCCCTGTCATTATATCACATAAACATTGATCAGAATCACACAGCAGTGTAAATAGGAATAACAGACACTCAATAAATAGTTATTGAGTAAAAATGCTTTCTAAGATCCTGAGCTGGGGTATCAGTGGTTTACTTTGATTGTTACTTTATATTAGTGCATGTTTATTGTGGCAAGCTTGAGAGATGGAGAAAAACATAAGAAAGTTGACTTGAGATCACTGTAGCAAACAGTTTTGTGTATATATTTCTAGTTCTTTTTCTATGTACATATACACAGCTTTCAAAGATAAAATCTTTGATGTGAAGGTAAGTGGGGCAGGGGGAGGATGTATTAGAAGTCTGGGATTAACCTTTACATACTGCTATTCTTGCCTGAAAAGTCCCATGGACAGAGAAGCCTGGAGGGCTCCAGTCCATCAGGTTGCAAAGAGTCAGCCGGGACTGAGTGACTGAACAGCAAATCCTAGGCAGGGAGAATGAGAGGACCCTAGTTAAGGAGGCCCTGGGTATGTTATGTACAGTTTCTAATCCCCCCTCTTCCACCAACTCATGGGAAGGACTGGAATGAATCTCTCCACTCTCTGAGCATCTGTCCTTTCATACACAACAAGGGATCTGGACACACTGATTTCTAAGATGCCCTGCAGATAACACCCTGTGTGGGGCTAAGAAGAAAACAGAAAGTGGCCTCTAGAATTGCAATCGTAAGCCTCGGGCAAAGGTGACAGACACATTAATTGAGGGAGGCAGTTGCTAGGATAAGAGGACCCACAGGGCAAAACTTAGGGCCTGTGAATAAATTCTATTTTATGACCTCAAAGCTTTTTTACAGAAGGAAGGGAAAGGAAAAGTGAAGTCGCTCAGTCGTGTCCCATTATTTTCGACCCCATGGATTGTAGCCTAACCAGGTTCCTCCATCCATGGGATTTAGGCAAGAGTACTGGAGTGGGTTGCCATTTCCTTCTCCAGAGGATCTTCCTAACCCAGGGATCGAACACCAGGTCTCCCGCATTACAGGCAGATGCTTTACCCTCTAAGCCACCAGGGAAGCCAGGAAAAAAAGAAATAAGGTTGAAATCACAGAGTGGGTACCCTCTAGGAGGTACATACAGGGGTCAAGGGAAATAAGGGCTGGAGCAGCTACTCTCCTGGTTTATGGGATCCATAGCCTGGACAGAATGGGCCTGATATCAAAGAAGAGTCAGTGTCAAGTCACATAGCCTCCGGCATAGCACTGTGCCTCCCAGAGCCTGTGTAAAGCTTGGAGGTCAGTTGCACACCCTAGAGCCACATCCACCTGGTCACAATCCAGATGCTGAATGAACAGGGCTGTTTCTGGACAAATTTGAACTGGTGAGTCTACCTTCATACCCTCTTCAGCCATCCCCCTTCCTTTAGAATTTTCCTTTGGTGACTCAGATGCTCAGAGTTTCTTAGCAACTACCAAAAATGGTGCCTAATCAAGGTTGATGCCCTGTAGACATGGCTCATGTTCCAGAATTTTCCAGACTTCTAGGTTTTCTCTCTTGTACTATTCAATTTGGGAGCCACTAGTCACATGTAGCTATTTGCATTTCAAATTTCTTTTTTCTTTTTTTTTGGCTGTGCTGGGTCTTCACTGTGGCACGCGGTTCCTTTGCTGTGATGTGTGGGCTTCTTTAGTTGTGGGCAGGCTTAGTTGCCCTGTGGCATGTGAGATCTTAGTTCCCTGACCAGGGATCAAACTCATGTCTTCTGCATTGCAAAGCAGGTTCTCAACCACTGGATCACCAGGGAATTCCTTTCAAAATTCAATTAATTAAAATTAAATAAAAATATGGTTCCTCAGTCACACTAGCGAAAATTTTCAATGCTCAATAGCTATGTGTGGCTAGTGGCCATCATGCTGGCCATCATGCAGATAAAGGACCTTTTCAGTGTCACAGCAAGTTCTAGCTGACAATGTTGCTGACCCCTCATGGCCTGAGCACTCAACTCCAAGGCTCCCAGGCCTCCTTTCGAAAATTTGGACGTAGGAAGGGCAAGCAGAGAATGGTTTGGGAGACCTTGTGCCCAGAGTGTTTTAAACCCTTACTTTCAATTCCACTGGTGTGAAAAATTACAAGTATGGTTAATACTAGCATTGATCAGTATAATGAACTGAATGTTTGCGTCCCTCCAAAATTCCTCTTTTGAAGTCCTATTCTCTCTCTGTCATTTTTGCTCAGTTGTGTCTCACTCTTTACAACTCCAAGTACTATGCTCCTGGGCTTCTCTGTCCATGAAATTCTCCAGGCAAGAATACTGGAGCAGGTTGCCATTTCCTTCTCCAGGAGATCTTTCCAACCTAGGGACTGAACCCAAGGATCCAACCCAGGTTTTCTGCACTGCAGGCAGATTTTTACTGTCTGAGCCACCAGGGAAGCCCCTTTGAAATCCTAACCCTTAGTGTAAGTAGGACGTGAGGCCTCTGGGAAGTGATTAGGTGATGAGGGTGGAGCCCTTGTGAATAGGATTAGTGCCCTTATACAAGACCCACAGGACTTCCCTGGTGGTGCAGTGGATGAGAATCTACCTGCCAATGCAGGGGATATGGGTTTAATCCACAGTCTGGGAAGATTTCTCATGCTGTGGACCAAGTAAGCCCACGGGCCACAACTACTAAGCCTGCATTCTACGGCCTGTGAGCTGCAACTACTGAGCCTGTGTGCCACAACTACTGAAGCCCACATGCCTAGAACCTGTGCTTCGCAACAAGAGAAGCCACTGCAGTGAGAGGCCCACGCACCACAAGTAGAGAGCAGGCCCCGTTCACCAGAACTAGAGAAAGCCCATGCAAAAAGCACCAGAGACCCAGTACAGCCAAAAGTAAATAAATAAAGAGACCCAGAGAACTCTCTTGCCCTCTTTCTGCCATGTGAGAATACTATGAAAAGAGGGTCCTCACCAGAATCCAACCATGCTTGTACTCTCATCTTATGCTTCAGCCTCCAGAACTGTGAGAAATAAACTTCCATCGTTCCTAAACTACCCAATCTGTGATGCTTTGTTACAGCAGTCCAAGCAGACTAGCAGACATACAGCTGCTCTGAAAGCAATTCTGAGGCCACACTGGGCATTTTATGCAACATAGTGGCGGAAGGCAGGCAACTCAGTTGGTGAGGGGCCAGGAGGGAAGGGGTACAGAGATTCCCAGAGCCAACATGTTCAGAGAACAGCAGATGGTATCTGAAGGCTAAGAGTGATATATGGACTTGCCAAAGGAGGAGACATATGGATGAACAAGGAAGGCATTCTGAATACTCCTGCATGCTTCATGTACTGGCCAGATCTGTCACCAAGTGAATAAAGCTCTGGAGTATTTTCAGGCATCATCATGGCATGTCTCTTAGAGCCTGCCCATTTCCCCTCAAGAACAAAGGCTGTTATAGGAGTGTGTGTGTGTGAGTTAGTCACTCAGTTGTGTTAGACCCTTTGCAACCCAATGGACTGTAGCCCACCAAGCTTCTCTGTCCATGGAATTCTCCAGGCAAGAATACTGGAGTGGGTTTCCATTTCCTTCTTCAGGGGATCTTCCCAACCCAGGGATCAAATCCGCATCTGCTGCATTGCAGGCAGATTTTTTTTACTACTGAGCCACTAGGGAAGCCCACTGTAGGAGTGTTCAATAACAGTAACTGTTGTACTTGAGGGAAATGCATTTATTCCTCACAATGTGTATTTAGGCACAGTTACTGTTGGAGAAGACTCTTGAGAGTCCCTTGGACAGCAAGATCAAACCAGTCAATCCTAAAGGAAATCAATCCTGAATTTTCATTGGAAGGACTAATGCTGAAGCTGAAGCTCCAATACTTTGGCCACCTGATGCGAAGAACTGACTCACTGGAAAAGACCCTGATGCTGGGAAAGATAGAAGGCAGCAGGAGAAGGGGATGACAGAGGATGAGATGGTTGTATGGCACCACTGACTCAATGGACATAAGTCTGAGCAAGCTCCAGGAGATGGTGAAGTTCAAAGGGCTGCAAAGAGCTGGACATGAATGAGCGACTGAACAACAACAGCAACTCTTCCCTCTGGATGGGTGCCTCATGGGACCCTTAATTAAGTGTAGATTATTCAAACTAATTTTATTCAGTGACACTTGCTCTCAAGTTTCTTATTTTGATCTTGCTTTAAAATGAGTTAAGACTGTCTTGGTTTCCCACTTTCCTGGAACATGCTGGGGAGAACAAGTGGTCCAGCAGAGAGAGGGTGAACTTCAGCACGAGGCAGCTTGGCTTGAATCACCGCCTTGCCCTGTGAGCTGTGAGACGGTAGGCACGCGATGTCACCTCTCTGCCTCAGAGCGCTGTGGCAGAGACACAGTGAGGTAAGTCCACGAAATCACCCACACAACGTCTGACCCACAGGTGCCAGGAATCAACAAATAGTCGCCTCCCTCTTCTCCCACCTCCTTCTGAATTTATGGCTACAGCGCTCTGCGCTGTAATCTCAAATCAAACTCTTGCTTTATTTTTTCCCTCCTCCAAAGGCTTTGAATGCAGCGGCTGGCCACTTCTTTACCCACCAGTATTTGGGAAAGAGGGGGCATTCATCATTGGCAGCTCTCTTCTCTCTTCTGGTTGTGCAAATTTCTCTGCAAACTACTAACCCTTTATTTTGTGGCTGGGTTCAATAATTCACAAGTTGGTGTGGGTACTTCTTGGAAACAGCACAGGGATGATCTTCTCTGGGGTTTATCGAAACTGCTGAATTTGGACTCTTTTTGCCAAAGCCCCTTCTGTAGGATGTGAGGCAGATGGTGGGTTGGCAGATGCTGTCCTAGCAGGAGAGAGGCGCCTGCAAAACGAGGGCTCTGATGAAAATGTTAGTGAGAGGTGCCCAGGTCTGCAGGAGGGGATACTCGGCACAGACAGATGGACTGGCTACAACACTGCCCTCCGCCTCCCACCAGGTAAGGTTGTGGCTGCTCCATCCAGGATGGAACCCTTATAATCAATCAAGGTGTCAGTCCAGGTGGCCTGTGACGAAGGCGTGGGGGCCGCAGGTGCGCAGGCAGGTAACAGAGCTCTGGCAGCCCCCTCCCGTGCATGGTTAATGCATCAGGCGATATTCAATCACCTCCCCGCAGAGCAGTTGGGAGCAAGAGAGCAGCTAACTACACAGCAAATGACCAGCCTAGACACCACTGGAGTCAGACTGTAGCTCAACAATCAAGTTCTGCGCTGGTTCCCAGTACATTGTTTCCAAAGCTGGCCACGCAGGATTTCCTACAGCCTGGATTAAATAAGCCTACTTCTTTCCCTCAAGCTGAAAGAGAGGGCCTGGGGGCTTCTGTCTTGTGACCTGAGTGATGGCATGGTGGTGGGGGGTTGGGGGGATCATTTTCAATCCTGGACAACTTTGGAAAAGATTGGCATGTGGGAGGGAAGTCAGCAAGCACAAGGCACTGGGCCAAGCCAAGAACATGACTGACAGGGGAACTGTGGCCAAGACTGGGGATCAGAGCCCAGGGAGTGAGGAGAGGCATATCACCAAGAAGTCACCAAGCAAATGAGAGCTGGCTGCCCTGCCTGCCTTTAACTAAATGGTGGCCCCACCTGGAGACTGTTGACCCACCCATCCTGATCCACCAGGGGCCAGCTGACAGCTCCTCTTTGCCCCGAGACCTTGACACCTAACTGGGGGCACGGGAGCGGGTCTGTGTCCTCAGAGCAGGAGTGAGTTCTCAGCCAGATGTGAGAAGAGGGGCCCATATTCTCAGATTCTCCTTCTGATTTCTTCTGTGAAGTCAGAGCTAGGAGTGGTTGACAGAGTGAGGGGACATTCTCTGTCTATCAACCGCAGGAAACTGGGCAAAATTTCAGTGGTGAGGAAATACATCTTCTAAGCGTAGAGTCACCTGTCATTTAATGAGGCCTGGGTGTGTGGACTGGGTCAAAGTTCTAATGTCTCAAACAAATCCCTTGTTACCACCTCCCCCTAGGTCTGTTCCACCCCTCAATCCTCCTGGTTAAGCATGACAAAGGGACTCTCTACTTTGGGTAACTCCAGTCAAACCCTTTAAAGCCATCCTCTCCCCCTCTCAAACCCCACATTCTTTCTCTCATCAAGCCTTGTTTCTCCTCCTTCAGGAAGCCCCCCATCTAGTCTAAACCACCACCCATTGTCTCCCAGCTGGTCTCCCTGCCTCCTATGTGACCCCATCCCAAGCCATCCCCCAACCTGTGTCCCCAGTGATCTTCCAGAACATCCCTCCCCTTGAAAGACCCCTGCCTGTGGTTCTCTACACTCCATGGGATAAAGCAAAAGCTCCTTTACCTGTCTTGTAATGCCTTTTGTGGTATTACCCCTGCTTACTTTTCACAGGCCTCTCACACCACTCCCCTCCCCCACTGCTGGCCCCGCCCCCCACCCTCCAGGCCTTTATTTATTTGTTTTTATTAGTGACTCACTCATCAAGTATGTATCAAGTGCTTACTGCCTGCCAGCCTCTGTTCTAGGTACAGTGAATACAACAATGAACAATACAGCAAGGGTAGCAAATGATCTGCCATCAGAGAGCTTACACTCTTTAGTGGAGGGGGTGGGGGGCGGAGCAGGACAAAATATGTAAATGAGCAACTATGCAGTATGTCAGATGATGATAAGGGCTAAGGGGAAGCCAGAGCAGAGGAAGAAATGGTTGGTAGAGATTTCTAGCACTCACCTATATCCAACTGCTCTCTCCTTCCAGCCCATGGCCCAGCAGGGTCACCCTCCATTGCTGTCCTCTGAAGTCAGATGGGGCTAATAGATATGTGCTTGCCAAGGGGGAGGGGGGTAGGGAGAGATGCAGTGGAAGGTTGGAATAGCAGATTAGGCTATTATATATGGAATGGACCATCAACAAGGTCCTACTGTGTAGCACAGAGAACTATAGTCACTACCCTGATGATAAACCATAATGGAAAAGAAGATAAAAAAAGAACATATGCATATAGATAAATGATCATTTTGCTGTATAGCAGAAATTAACATAACATTGTAAATTAACTATACTTCAATTTTTAAAAAAGGAAAGTTAGATGAAGCTATATGACTAATTTTTACCAATGGGATGTGAGCCTTAGTGATGTGAGCGTCAGTTTGGGGCTAAAGCATTTGTTGGGGCAAGGTCTTCCGGTGCTCACTTCCCCAACCTTCTCTGGCTCTCTCTAAGAGCACATTCCTCAGTAAGTCACTCAGTACTCTCCACAATTTTGACCTTCATTCTTACCTCCTACAATATCTTTCCCCAGTGTCTTCCTCCACCCCCTTGGCTCCCCTTTCCTCCAGTCATAGCAATCTACTCCTCCCAAGAAGACACCTTGACATTTTGTGCCTCCTTTCTCTACTCCCCTATCTGCCAACGTTTCAAAGTTTGCCTCAAATTCTATCTTCTCAGGAAGTCTTCTTGGATTTTCCCATCAGGGTGAACTTTTCCCATCTGTAGGACCCCTCCACCATTAGCATTTCTGTTTTAGCATTTCTCAGAGGCTGCTTTTGTTAGTTGCCTGGTTATATGTGCGCCATATATGCTCGCCATATGGTTATATGCTCGCCATATGGTTATATGCTTGCCAACCAGTTTTTGGGCTTCTGGGGGTTGAAGACTCTGCCATATTCATTAGCATTTCTCAGAGGCTGCTTTTGTTAGTTGCCTGGTTATATGTGCGCCATATATGCTCGCCATATGGTTATATGCTCGCCATATGGTTATATGCTCACCAACCAGTTTTTGGGCTTCTGGGGGTTGAAGACTCTGCCATATTCATCTCTGTCTCCAGGGCTGCTGTATATGGTTGCACAGGTGGGACTCTGCACAAGAACATCCAGCTTGGAAGTGGGGGGGAAGGGGGAAGGGAGAGGGTTGTGGGAGATGATGTAGGCTGAGCATTGCTCACCAAGCTGCGCTGCCTGGCAACAGCCTGTGTCGGCCCAAAGGAAGAGATGACTTTTTATATTTCACACAAAGATGCTGTACAGGTGAGAAGAGGCCTAGCCTGTGCCCCTCAGCACCTGAACATTTTGTTTCGCAGGTGATATGGGCTTCAAGAACATTTGCAGGCGAAGCAGCCCAGTTCTTACCATAAATGCTAAATAGTGATTCAAGGTCATTGATGAACAGAACAGATCATGCCTCCATGCTCTCTTTTCCATCTCTGCCTCTGTGGGCCGCTTGAGTGGTTCACTGTTATTCTGAAGACCCTGCATATGCCTCTGAAAGGATTTAAGAAATCTGTCCCACATCACGACCCACCGCGAGTCTGCAGAGATTTCAGCCCCTCCCCTTTGGAGAGGAGCCTGCCCCTACTTGTCCTCAGGCGGGTCTCAGACCGCCGCCATATCCTTGGGTGACTGGTGGAAGATTCTACTATGAGAGTCACAGAAGGACTGGAGCCAGCTGAAAAAATAACTGCATTTCTTTCCCCCAGAGTGAAAATTGTCCATTTTCCTGTTTCTATCCGGTCCAGCCCTTAGTGGTGTGATCACATCCGCCAACTCTTGGCCAAGCCCAGTGGGGAGGGAAATTGTTAACAGGAAATTCCTTTCAGGGGCATCCAGAGGCCACCTGGACCTCCACTTAGGAAAGTCATCAAAAGGAACTAGGGCTGTGCTTGGGGGAGAATGAGGGAAGGTGGGGGAAGACAATGAGGCAGGTTGGCCTGTCATGGCCCAAGGCCCAGTAGGTTCTCAGGCTGGTCACTTGGGGGAGCCGTTCCTGAAAACAGCTGAGACTGGTTGAGGGGGGCGGTGCGCATTGACCTTCCAGGCTCTTGCCCTTCTGCCTATGTCTTTGCTTGCTCTTCACTTTCCAGGCCCTGCATCTCTGCACATCTTGGCTGGTCAGCTTCCTGCTAAAAGTCTTCACTCTTCTGGCTTCTACCGCACAGCACCCCAGTCTCTCTGGATCCCTTTCCCCCCAGGGCTCCTCCGTGATTCTCCCCACCTCTGCCACCCACTCCTGAACGCTGGTGGACCTCTGGTCCCATACTGCAGGCCTCCCTGGCTAGCCAACAGCATGGAGGGTAGCCTCAGAGCTCTTCTCCCCTTTGACAAATGTATGAGTGCACACACATATGCTACTTTTTAAAAAATCTAAAGAGCTTCCTACCATGTGTATACTGTCTGTGTTCTTGATTTCACCTGATAGCACCATCATCCGCTGGTAGCAGAGGCAGAAGTCTGGAATCAACCTTGACTCCTCCTATTTCCCATGCTTTCCAATTTAACCTTCTAAATCATTCTGAATTGCCCTTCTTGTCTATTTGGACTATGCCCACTCATTGCCTCTTACCTAGATGATTATAACCATTTTCTAATTGACCTTCCCATCTCCAGATTGCTGTCTTTTAGATTAAACCTTTTACATCATTAAAAAAATAGGGGTTTTGAAATTGAGATGAAAGTCACATAATGTAGAATTCACCATTTAAACTATTTTAAAGTGTGCAGTTCAGTGGGGTTTTTTTGTATATTTATAATACTGTACCATCATCACTATCAAATTCCAGAATATTATTATAACAGTGTTTTTGAACTCCAAGCCTTGGCCTATTACTGGGGGGCTATGAAATCAATTTAGTAGTTTGAAACCATTATGTAATTTTAAAAAATGACATCACCATAGATCAGGGATCATTGCAAAGGTGAAAAGGTAACTATTGTTTGATGAAACTTTTGTTTCAGCTAGATTCTTTATATGTTTCTTGTGTATACAAAAAATTGAAATGAATTTCTAACTGTGAATCATGATTTTAAAAAGGGGAGCAGGAAGACCATTACAAGTCCACAGTGTCTAGCTAGAGAGATTTTAAATTATAAATCTAAGTATGTCACACCCCACCCCCCCGCCACCCCATCTAATGCTTGCCAGTGGCTCCTTAGCTAAATCATTCATTAAGAAATGTTTGTCAATGAGCCTACTATGTACAAGTCACTGTTCTAGGGGCTGGGATATAGCAGTAAACAGGGTGGACAAAAACACCTGCCCTGATTCAGTTCATATTCCATATGGGGGAAACATAGTAAATAAGAAAACTGTACAGTATATTGGGGCTTCCCTGGTGGCTCAGTGGTAAAGAATCCACCTGTCAATGCTGGAGATGCAAGAGACATGGGTTGGATCCCTGGGTCAGGAAGATCTCCTAGAATAGGAAGTGACAACCCACTCCAGTATTCTTGGCTAGAAAATTCCATGGGCAGAGGAGCCTGATGGGCTACACAGTCCATGGGGTCACAAAAGAGTCGGACACAACTTAGCAACTAAACAACAATACAGTGTTAAGAGGTGGTAAGTGCTCTGAAGGAAAAAAAACTGAATGGGATGAAGGGGCTTAGAGTGTAGAACAGGGGAAGGAAGCTGATGCAATTTGGGAAAGGATGGTCAGTGCAGGATTCATGAAGAAGCAACATTTCAACAAGACTTAAAGGAGGTGAAGGGTGAGCCATGTAGACACCTGGGAAAAGAGCACTTACACTAGAGGGAAGAGGCCAGGCAAGGATCCTGGGGCAGAAGCTGTCTGGCTTATCTGATGGCTAGGGAGGAGGCTGGGAGAGTGTACAGGGGGGCACTGGAAGATGTGGTCAGAGAGGGAGGTGGAAGCTGGGCCTTGTTGGGCCTGTGGGCCATTGTAAGGGTTTTTACATGGGGGGAGTGGAGCCATTGCAGTTTTGAATAGAGGAGTGACATGCTCTGGGCCGCATTTTTAAAAGACCATCCAAAGGCTTCCCTGGTGGTCCAGTGGCTAAGACTCCATGCTCCCAAGGCAGGGGTCCTGTGTTCAATCCCTGGTCAGGGAACGATATCCCATATGTTGCAACTAAGAGTTCGCATACCACAACTAAGATTGCAGATCCCATGTGCCTCAACTAAGACTCGGTATAGCCACACAAATAAGTGAATATTAAAATAAATAAATAAAAAGACCATTTATTGGATTAGTTTGTGGTTCACAGTCCTTTACGTCCTGGTCCTGACTACAGATCGAGACTCACTTCTGTCCACTTCCGTCAGCAACACCAAAACACTCTCATTTCCCTCCAGGTACTGTGATGTTTCTCACCCTGGGACTTTGCTGTTCCTTTTGCTTGGAAGACCCCTCGCCTTAGGCTGGGCTCACTCTCCTCACCCGCTCTCAGCTCAGCTGCTCCCTCCTGTCTCAGCTCCTCCCTTGGACTGGCTGATGTGCCCGCTACTCAGCCCCCAGCCTTCCATGAACGTCTAGCAGTTTCCCGGATTGTACTGTGGCTCATGTTACAGTGCTCAGCTTGCTTGCACATCTCTGATTCCTGGGAGGCACAGGACCTTGCCTCTTGCATCTTCTCATCCCGTTACCTAGAGCAGTGGTGCCCATAGATCAAGGAAGTAGTACAGGGATGGCTGTTGAATCAGCTGTTGCTGCTGAGAACTCAGCGAGGCCTAAACCAATTGCCCAAGCCACGCAGCTTAGCGCTCCCTGCTCCTTGCTGGTGCCCCTTCCACTACACCTTGAGGTTCCTTTCCTGGGATTCTCTGAGGCTTTCCTGGGGTAGGAGGAGTTGCAATTCTGCAGTGTCCCTGGAGGAATTTAACGGATGGGATGGGATAAGATGAATGGTGGGAGGGGTGGGGTAGGGAAGGGACTTAGAGGTGGCAGCCTGCCTAAGGTTACACCATGCTCACTGGACTTGGGGGGCCCCTTGCAGCGTCTGGCTCTGCACCGTGATCGGTCTACGTGATACGCCCCAGGCCCAGCTGTATCTCTTCTCAGCAGCAGATCTCCTTACACCCAAAGTGCTTCATCACACTAGAACCAGAGCAGAGGGGACAGGCCGGCGTCCCTGTGGCCCCTGGCACAGACAGGGCTTTGGCATAATTTGGAAGCAAACTCGGGGACTCCCCTGAGACACCAGAGTATCCTGCCCTGGGCTGCCCGGCCAGTGCTCGGAGATTAGGAAAGAAGCGGTGCAGACTTCCCCTGTGAGCTCCCCTTTCCTGTGGTGAGAAAGACACACACGGAGGGGAGGAATAAATGAAGAGCTTGGGATTAACAGATACACCCCACTATATATAAAATAGATAAGCAACAAGTGCCTCCTGGACAGCACAGGCAACTCAGTATTTTGTAATAACCTATAATAGAAAATAAGCTGAAAAGAATATGTATATACATTTATTATACTATATATTATTATAGTATTTACACATTATATATTATATATGTATATTTTATATAGTGCTCAGCCTCTTGGAGGTGTCCAACTCTGTGTGACCCCCTGGACTATAACCTGCCAGGCTCCTCTCTCTATAGGACTTTTCAGGCAAGAATGCTGGAATTGGCTGCCATTTCCTACTCCAGGGGATCTTCCCGACCCAGGGATTAAACCCGTATCTCTTGCATCTCCTGCATTAGCAGGTGGACTCTACCCTGTGCCACCTTGGAAGTCCCATATATTTTACATACAAGTATATATATTCTTTCCAGATTACTTCTTATATATAATGTATATAACTGAATCACTTTGCTATATACCTGATATCTAACACAACATTGTAAATCAACTATATACTTCAATTTTTAAAAAAGACACGCACACAAGAATAGGGGCACAATTGAAAATGAAATAAAATGTCACACATCGTTTCCTTCCAGCACATTGTTTTCCTTCTTTTCTCCCCTGTCTTCCCACAGGCAACCAAGAATCACACTTTCTGGACACACGATAAACTCCCTCTTCCAAGCATCTTTGCAGCCTAGACTTACAGTTTTTCCTTCCCAGGTCTATTTCCTTATAAATATTCCAAGGTGAGGCTGCCAGCTGGTGATTTATTTACAAGGGGGTATCATTTCAAGCAGCTGTGACTACTACACCTCTCACCAAACTTAGCCTCGTTATCTATTTTAGATGAGACCAGGATGATTCACTCTATCTTGAGTTTCCATTCCAGCCAAAATAAAATGATTTCTGCTTTAAAAGATTTACAATTTTACAATTTTAAATTTACAATTTAAAATTTCCAGTTTAAAAAATGGACAAGTCGAACAAGTGTCTGGTCTGATGGCGGCCACTACTCCTAGTGCTCGAACCTTCTCACAGGGAGAGCACCCACGTGTGCACACACTCGTGTGCCATCACCCTGAGGCCTCTGTCGTGGTTCTCCATCCCCAAAGGGAACCTTACAAAAGAGACAGAGGAGAGCACACGGCCAGGCCAGTCTTGCTAAACGGCTGCTTATCCCAAATCTTTCTAAGCCTCCTTATTCCACCCACATAACTTCTGGGGGAGTGAGGACTCTTCTGGGATTTCCCAGAAGATGATGCCTGTGCCCACGTGCAGACCACTTCTGCCTGTGATTCCAGGATACGCAGGAGAGTGAAGGGCAGCAGATATAAGGCAGCAGGTGCTGGAGGAAGCTCGAGGGGGCAGCAATCCAAGGGGCTCAGGCCGAACGGGTAGGGATAGGGAGGGATAGACTTGGCGACAGAGAAGAAATGAGAAGTCCTTCAAAGAAGAGATGATTCAAGGTAGAGGAGCAGACCCTCAGATGTCGTGCTGTGGAGGAACAATAAGGGTAAAGAAGTGAACGCTTACTAAACACGTGCTATGTCCCAGTCACTGGGGTATGTACCAGAGGGTAGAAACAGGTGTGGTCCCTCACCCAAGAGAGCACAGAGTCTAGTGGGGTGGCAGGTGAGTCCCGGGTACCATTAACTGTAATACAAGCCAGGGGGCATTAGGGAGCGGTAGTGCCACTGTCAAGTCTGGAGGCTGCAGAGGGGCTGCGATGGGTGGGCAGCCCTGGTTCCAGGGTCCTCATCCCCAGGGAAGAGGGATGGTTCCCCATTAGGCGCTGGGCCCTAGGGGCAAATGCATGATGTCTCAGTTAAGGCTTTCAGTTTTCTGGAGGTCCCTGCCGGCTCCAGCCTCTCACATCAGACACAGGTAGGGTCATATCTTGTTTTCTGGTGTGGTGACTCAGCTGACCAAAATAACTCTTGCTAGCAGCAGCTCTTTCTGCATCTTGTGGGCTGGGGACAGGCAAACTGGGAAGGCCAAAACTGCCAACCATTGAGATGAGAGGACTGCTCCATCTGACTCAGCCACAGATATGGAAGGGGAGAAGAGAAACGGAGACTCAGAGAGAGACAGAGAGATGCAGAGTGGGCCCTTTTCTAGCAGTAAGGCCGGGTGCTCCTCAGCTCTTGGTTCGGCAGCTGTGGAAGTCACAGGGCGGTGACTACCAGGCAAAACAGCTTATGAGTCTCAGAACTCAGGATGCTCCCCCCCGCACCCCAAGGCACTGCTGGCCACACCTGCAAGGTGGTGTGACCCGTGCATCCCCCCACAAAATGGACGCCTCCCAGTCAGTTAGTCTGTCTGCTCCCAGCGTGCCCAGGCCCTCACAGTTCCCTTGCTCTTGGCTCCAGGATGGTCCCACACATCCTGGGGGCTCCAGGATGGTCCCACACATCCTGTTCCCAGGATCCCCTTGTCTTGGCCCTTGGGTGTAGGGTATGAATGTGCGCCTCACAGAATCACTTCACTGGTGCCCTTCTCCTAAGGCCACCTCATTCTGTGAGTTGGGATTGGCCAATGAAGAGGGATGCCAACCCGTCTTTCTGCTCATCCACATCCAGTTCACACACCAAGGCTCATTCATCCCCACTTCTTCCATTTAGAGTCAGCACAAGAAGCTCACATTTAAAAGTGGGTCTGGCACCATGCTGGGGCTTCCCTGATGGTTCAGTGGGTAAAGAATCCACCTGCCAATGCAGGAGAACCAGGAGACATGGGCTCAATCCCATGGAAACACAGGCTGGGAAGATCCCCTGGAGGAGGAAAATGGCAACCCACTCCAGTATTCTTGCCTGAAAAATCCCATGGACAGAGGGGCCTGGTGGGCTACAATCCAAAGGGTTGCAAAGAGTTGGACACGACTGATCAACTAGGCATGCAATACCACGGCACAAGTCTGGGTGCTGACCAACATCCTTTCATCTAGATAATAATCCCAAGACAGAGATACTGTTAAGTAAGTGAGAAAACTGAGTCCAAAGAGCATCAATGATTTGCCCAAGGACTGATCCTGGGGCTGAAGCTCCAATACTTTGGCCACCCGATGTGAAGAACCAACTCATTGGAAAAGACCCTGATGTTGGGAGAGATTAAGGCAGGAGGAGAAAGGAGCAGCAGAGGATGAGATGGTTAGATAGTATCACCAACTCAATAGATATGACCTGAACAAACTCTGGGAAATAGTGAAGGACATGGAAGCCTGGCATGCTGCAGTCATGGGGTGGCAAAGAGTCAGACGTGACTGTAGACTGAACAACAACGAACACCAGTGGTTAGGGTGTAGCTGGAATCTGGACCCAGTGCCTTCTGAGGCATTGCACCCAGGCTCACATCCATATGCCTCTTTCTCAGAATCTGACCGTGGTGCTTGGAGCCTGGATAACTCATCTGAAAATGCAGATGATTTTATATTAATAATAGCAAACGGAAGTCCTCTTTTCCTTGTGATCAGGACATGTAGTTGGTTGATTAATCAAGCTGTAAAGTCAAAATAGGACATGTATAATCTTATTTTGATGTGAACCCAGGGCCTTTTCTTTAAAAAAAAAAAAAGCCCCCTAATGATAATCCTCTTGTCTTGCACAAGCCACACTCATATTTTCCATTTTCTGTTTTTATAAAGAGAAATTAAGTCATGAAACAATTTAAATGCAGAATCCTAGATTTACACAAGTAGCAGTAATGTTAGTGGCTCAGTCATTTATGACTCTTTGTGACTCCATGGACTGGAGCCAACCAGGCTCCTCTGTCTGTGGGATTCTCCAGGCAAGAATACTGGAGTGGGTTGCCATGCCCTGCTCCAGAGGACCTTCCTGACCCAGGGACTGAACCCAGGTCTCCTCCATTGCAGGTGGATTCTTTACTGTTTCAGCTACAGGGAAAGCTCCCTCTGTTTTTTAGTTATCTCATCTATACTTTGAAAGATTTTTTAGTTTTTTTTTTGTCAGGTTTTCCTAAGTAATGTGTTTGTCATAAAATAGCAATAGTTATTTTTCGTTCCACTCCTCTATTTTGGTTTATATTCCTTTTGGTTAAATCAAATAATTACAGTGTTAAGTATAAGTGTCATAGATAGATTGGGGAACAAAAATAATTGATTCTTGGTTAACATTTGGTGGGAGCAGAAGTAAGGAGGTGTGTAAGAGATGAACTCCTAGTTGGGAGCATCAGTTGGCATATTTAAGACAGAGGGTGGGAGCTGGATGACCTGGTCAGTTAGTTAAGGAGAGGACAACTGCAGGTAGCAGCAGTGAAAGGATTTAGTGACATAGCACTCATATATAAGCCATCGTCATGATTGCTGAGTCTTCCCTGGTGCTGCAGCCCACATGGACCTCTGCCCCTTGTGACCTTTCTTTCCTGGGGAACATTCAAGAGACCCAGATCAACCAGTATGAGGCCTAGGTCTAGTACCAGCTCTGCTGCTGACTGCCACTGTAGATTTGGGCAAATGACATTATATGTCTTCACCTGCTTTCTTCTCTGTAAACTGAAGGGATTGTGTGAAATTGTCTGGGAAGGCTCTCCTGGCCCTGTTAGTTTTGAGCATCTCAGGATCAGGTTTCCTGTTCACTCTCATCCTTGGGGATCTCAGTCACCCCCAAGGTGGCAGCATGCTTCCCTAAGGCTGTAGCAACAGTTTTGCTCCCACATGTTCTGCACTGAGCAGACCCATGATTCCTGCTGTTCATCCAGCTGCCCTGCAAGTGGGATGACCTGACCTCTCTTGGATGAACAGGTGAGACATTTCAGACGAACTCAATGCAAAAGCATATTGTCAAACGACAGTTACTAAGATAGTATGTCTCTGGAGCACAAAGGGCTCTCTTATAAGAACATAATATATGATAAAGGAACTAATGTTCGGTATTAGAAAAGCTGAGTAATGATTTGAGAAAAAATCATTTAGGCTCACATCTCAAACTATACTCAAAAATAGAGTTTTTCTTAAATGTAAAACAAATTTTTTCTACAGAAAAATCAGGAGAAAATGTAACAGAATGTTATCATAGCCCTGGAGAGAGATGTCTCTGAAAGTCTAAAAGCCATGGATAAACTCACAAAGGGAAAGAATAATTGGTTTCACTGGTAGCTCAGAGGGTAAAGAACCTACCTGCAATGCAAGAGACCTGGGTTCAATCCCTGGGTCAGGAAGATCCCATAGAGAAGGGAATGGCCATCCACTCCAGTATTCTTGCCTGGAGAATCCTGTTGGCTATAGTCCGTAGGGTCGCAAAGAGTCAGACATGACTGAGTGACTAAGCACATGTAAAAATAGGTAAAAGCAGTTTGTGAAAGAAAGAGGTGACAGGAAATATTTCCAGCTAAGATAAAATATGAAGGGTTAACAGAGAAGAAAACCAGCAAGACTCCTATCAACAAATGTCTTCTTGTAGAAGCAGACATTCAACTGGTATGGTAAAAATTCCAGCCTTTCCAGTAGTTACATGCATGCATGAAAATTAAAATAAGAACAAATAAACAATTAAATTAAGCAGAACATAAAAAACTTAGACTATTAGTGCTGGTAAGGCTAGGACAAAGTTGCCAGGTGGGACTATTAATTCCAACTATTTGGAAATTGATTTCAAGACATTTAAAAATGGCCTTGTTCCCTTTGATCCCACTTCTAGAAAAGCATCCTAAGAAGATCATGTTAAATATAGATAAGGCTATTTCTAATGAAGCTGTTCATGAGAACATTTTTAAAGGAAACACTATATATGTTACAGAAGAGGGATGAGTTAAACATTATGCATTAATACCAACCCAATGAATGATTTTGCAGACATTGAAAGAATCAACACTATGGCAAAGTGGAAAATGACATTTACGTTGCAACTCAGTGACCCCCTATGAGCTTCAGTTTTCTTATTAACAAAATGTGGGTAGTAATAGTAATTTCCTTGAGAAACTATAATTTAAAAAGATATGTTCAATAGCAGCACTGTTTATCAATACAAGAGCCAAGACTGAAATCAATCTAATTGACAGATGAATGGATAAAGATGTGGTACATATATACAATGGAATGTTACCCAGCCATTAAAAAGAATGAAATAATGTCATATACAAAAGCATGGATGAACCAAGAGATTATCATACTAAGAGAAGTAAGCCAGGCAGAAAAAGACAGACATATGATATCACTTACAAGAAGAATATAAAAAAATGATATTAATGAACTTACAAAACAGAAGTAAACCCACAGACATAGAAAACAAACTTATGGTTACAAAGGGGAAAGTGGGGGGAGGGATAAATTAGGAGTTTGAGATGAACATATACATACTACTATATATAAAATAAATAACCAACAAAGACCTATTGCATAGTACAGGGGACAACATTTATTATTTTGTAATAACTTGTAGGAGAAAATAATCTGAAAAAGATGCATATACACATACATACAAATATATACACACACATATATATGAGTCACTTTGCTATACATTTGAAACTAACACAACATTGTAAATCAACTATTCTGAAAAAAATAGTAACTTCCTTATAATGTGTTATAAGAATTAAATGAAATAATGTGTGCTATGTGCTTAACCTAGAACCCAGGCTATGGTAAGCATGCGATAAATGTCAGTTAATGCCATTATTTCTGTAATTGTCAAATACAGATAATATAGAACTGGAATGGAATATAAAAAACATAATAGTTATGTTAGGGTGGTGGGCTTATAGGTGATTTTTTTCTTCTATTTTTCAAACTTCACATACTATTGATATATTTGGCTTATAATCATAATAGCTTTGTTGAGGATCAATTTATATATCATAAAATCTATCCATTTTATGTACACAGTTCAGTGTTTTTTAATATAGTACAGAATTGTACGACATCACCAAAACCTATCACCCTAAAAAGACTGCTTGTGCAAGTTTGTAGTCCCTTCTTGTTTACACCTCAGCCCCAGGCAACAGCTAATCTGTTTTTTTGCCTCTACAAAGTCACCTCTTTTGGACATTTCATACAGATGGAATTAGGCAATATATGGTCTTTGGTGAGCTTCCCCTGTGGCTCAGCAGTAAATAATCTTCCTGCAATGCAGGAGACACAGGAGAACCACATTTGGTCCCTAGGTGGGGAAGATCTCCTGGAGGAGCATATGGCAACCCATTCTAGTATTCTTGCCTGGGAAATCCCATGAACAGAAGAGCCTCGTGGGCCACGGTCCATGGGGTTGCAAAGAGTCTGAAGCGACTGAGCCCAGCATAGCACAAGCACATGATCTCTTGTGTCTGGTTTATTTCAGTATATAATTTATGGGAGTTCAAAAGAATCGTATGCCACTGTCATTGCAAAACAAAAAACAAAACAAAAAGCAGTGGTTGTTCCTTGGCATGGTTGTCCTTTACATTTTCATCCAAACGTCCAATAACAGCCAGGGTCCTGGCAGAAACAGATGCCCACTTGGAGGGGTCAACTTAAGAGAGTTTAATGGAAGCACTGTTTAGAGAGGGGTTGGTTAAGTGAAGGGACCCAATGATGCATCATCCAAGGTCTCCCATCAGACAGAAGCTGGTCCCACCTTGAAGCCTAAAGGACAGAGGGGAAGAGCAGTGGTGCTGGAACCTGCAGGGTAGGGCCAGATGACCTGGCACAGAGGGAGCTGGTGGACGGGTGGGTACCAACATCCTGACCTTGCTCCCTGTCCTCCATCTTCATCTGCGGCTGCTGCCTCCCATTGACTAAACCCAGCGGGAAGGCAGCAGATTGGGAGCTCCTAGAGGTCAGCCTTCAGGGCAAGAGGAGAGCAGAGAAAAGCCATGAACGGGCGTAGAGGGGCCGCAGAGACCCCAGAGCACAGTTTTCCATTCGTGTCTCCCTCTGTCTCCACATCTTCCAGCACTGTGCACTTAATCGCACTACAGTGCTTTGAAGCCTTCCCCATGCTCTGAACTTTAACATCCTCTTGCCTTTTACAAACTGGTGCCTGATTCTGGGATGCTCTGTCTTCCTGCCTTCAACCCTTGTTCACACATCTCCAATGGGAGGGGACTGTTCTGACCTCTGTGCTCCACTGTGTGTGTGTGTGTGTGTACTCAGTTATGTCCAACTCTTTGCGACCCATGGACTCTAGCCCACCAGGCTCCTCTGTCCATGGGATTTCCCAGGCAAGAATACTGGAGTGGATTACCATTTCCTTCTTCAGGGGATCTTCCTGACCCAGGGACTCACCTGAGTCTCCTGCATCTTCTTCACTGGCAGGCGGATTCTTTACCAGTGGGCCACCTGGGAAGCCACCATAGGAGGTTTAGTCTTTTGGAAGAGCGTTAGCACATTTTGCTGGAATTCTGTGTTGGCATGACTCTCTGTGACAGAGAGCCACCACATTTCCCTGGAGGGAAGTAGCTGTTTTATTCATGATGCCTGGACTAGCACCAGTCACATGGTAGGTGCCCAAATAATATTTGTCCAAATGAAGAGTGCCCTCTAATTTTTCTGTGTTCCTGCCACTCCATCCCATTAGCATCATCCCCAGTGCTGTCTTCTGGCTCAGAGGATGGATTTTAGTGTCCTGGTAAATGATGAATAATCTTACATTTTAGAGATGCTCTAAGATAAGGCAACTGCATCATGACCTCTGACTTTAGGAATAAGCCCACAACCTAATGAAGGTGGGAAGTAAGAGTGTGAATGCTCCTTTTGTAGAGATGCAAAGTGACTTCCTCACCATTTTATTTATTTTAAAAATATTTTATTTGTTTACTTAGTTGCTCCAGGTCTTAGTCACAGCACAGGGTATCCTTGATCTTCACTGTGGCATGTGAACTCTTGGTTGCAGCATGTGGGATCTAGTTCTCTGATCAGGGATTGAATCTGGGCCCTCTGCATTAGGAGTGTGGAGTCCTAGCCACTGGGCCAAGTCCCTGGGAAGGTTTTTAAATTTAACTAATTAATTTATTTTTGATTGTACTGAACAGCATGTGGGACCTTAGCTCTTAAACCAGGGATCAAATCTGTGCCCCCTGCATTCACAGTCTTAATCACTGTACAGCCCGCGAAGTCCCTTCCTCATCATTTTAAGCAGCTCCAAGCATTTCATTTCCTCTATCCCAAAGGAAGGGAACCTCTCTAACTTTTTGCTCAGCACTCAGCTTGCCCTCTCTGATTAGGGAGACAGTAATCATCCCTTGGACTGCAAGGAGATCAAACCAGTCAATCCTAAAGGAAATCAGTCCTGAATACTCATTGGAAGGATTGATACTGAAGCTGAAACTTCACTATTTTGGCCACCTGATGTGAAGAACTGACTCACTGGAAAAGACCCTGATGCTGGGAAAGGTTGAAGGCAGGAGGAGAAGGGGATGACAGAGGATGAAATGGTTCAATGGATATGAGTTTGAGCAAGCTCTAGGAAGGAGTGGTGATGGACAGGGAAGCCTGGCATGCTGCAGTCCATGGGGTTGCAAAGAGTCGGACATGACTGAGCGACTGGACTAAACTGAACTGAACCATCCCTAAACAGAATGAAGCTAAGACAGTGAGTGAGGTGGCATGAACCAGGCATTCATAGTTGCCCAATAAGAGCTCAGCCCATTGAAGAAATCTGCCTTTGAGACTATCACTCATTTCTCTCACTTTGTTGGTTCTCAGGTTCCTATAAAAGTCCTCAAAGGAAAGAAAAAGAAACAACAATTTTCACATTCAGGTGCCCTCCCAGCTGAAATAGATGCCTCTGTGTGCAGCCTCAAGTCCAGTGACATTTCCTGACTGGCCACTGCAGTGGGCATTCCATCAGGAGCTTTGTCCTCCAAGTATCATCCCTGCCAGGGAGACTCCAGGTCACAGAACAGATTAAAAAAACTATGAATCCTGGGCCACAGAGCAAAGTTAGTTCTCTGGCAAGAGAAGGAGGAACGGCATTTGGGAGGGTAGCTACTGGATCCCAAGAAAAACACAGAATGAGTATGATGCCATCCAGATGACCATGAAAATGCCCCTTTCAGGAATGGTCCAGAGGGTAGAGTGGTAGAGCAAGATGATCCTTTGAGCAGATCCTTGTCCAAACCCTGGCTCTGACACTCATTGGCTGGGGTAGGGAGTGAGGGGCAGCATGAGGGTTCTCAGGACACTATTAAAACAAGATTTCCTGTTGGCTTCTTCCCAGGAAGGTAGCATAGCATAGTTGCAAGGGCGTGGCTTTGGAATGACACAGACCTGAGTTTGAATATGAGTTCTGTCATTTACTAGAGCGTGCACTGCCGTTTTGCATAGAATTTTTAGCTGGGCACATTAGCCACTGAGCTAAAAGCTGCATTTCCCAGCCTACTTCATGGCTGGATATGATCGTATGACTAAGTTCTGGGATACCAAGTGGGAGTCAATATGCAACTTACTCCCCTGCCCTGAAAGTGAAGAAGTATGTACCACCCTTCCCCCTCCTGACTTTCCTATTGTCTGGAAAGTAAACAAGGGGTCTGGGGAGTCTGCTTGGACCATGCAAATCCCCCAGGTGACTGGCAGAAGCAAACCCAATTCATCTCTCTGTGTGTTAGTTGCTCAGTTGTGTCTTACTCTTTGTGACCCATGGACTGTGGCCCACCAGGCTCCTCTGTCCATGGAATTTTCCAGGCAAGAATACTGGAGTGGGTTGCCATGCCCTTCTCCTTATCTTCCCAACCCAGGGATCAAATCCAGGTCTCCCACATTGCAGGCAGATTCATTACTGTTTGAGCTACCTGGGAAGCCCAATTCATTTCTAGAGCAATGCAACTTCTATTTAAGCCTCAAAAAATTCCATAGATAAAGAATTGAGGCATAAATGTTCACAAGACAGAGACTGAGAAAAAAATATATGCAAATAACATATCTGAGAAAAGACTTTGTCTTAGTTCATTCAAGCTGCTATAACAAAGTACCACAGACTGGGTGACTGATATTTCTTACAGTTCTGGAGACTGAAGTCCAAATTTGGATGATAGCGTGGTTAGGTGCTAGTGACAGCTGCTTTCTTGTCTCCTCACAAGGCAGAGGGAGAGTTTAGGAGCTCTCTGGGGTCTCTCTGTTGTTGTTTAGTCACTTAGTTGTGTCTGATTCTTTGCAACCCCATGGACTGTAGCCTATCTTGCTCCTCTGTCCATGGGTTTTCCCAGGCAGGAATACTGGAGTGGGTTACCATTTCCTTCTCCAGGGGATCTTCCCGACACAAGGATCAAACCTGTGTCTCCTGTTTGGAAGGTGGATTCTTTACCACTGAGCCACCTGGGAAGCACCTGGGGTCTCCTTAAAAGGCCACTGATCCCACACATGAGGACCCCACCCTCATGACCTCCCAAAGGCCCGCCTCCTAATACTATCATACTAGGGGTTAGGATTTCAATATACGAATTCTGAGGGGACAGAAACACTCATTTCATAACAGACCTGTGTGCAGAATAAAGAAAGAACTCTTAACAACTCAAAAAGAAGATAAACACTCAGTTAAAATGGGCAAAAGATTTGATTAGACAGTTCACTGAAGAAGATAAGCAAATGGTTAATACGTGACGAGAAGATGCCTAGTATTAATACCATTAGTCGTTAGGGAAATGCAAGTTAAAACTACAATGAAGTACAGTTTGACACCCATTACAATGGCTACAATCAGAAACAGACAACAACAAATATTGACAAGAATGTGGAGAAATCAAAATCCTCAAGTATTATTATTGGTAGGAAGCTGCTTTGGAAAAAGGTTTCACAGTTTCTTAAAACTTAAACATAAATTTGCCATATGACCCAACAATTCCACTCTTAGAGATAATACCCAAGAGAAATGAAAACATATGTCCACATAAAGACTTGCATAATGTTCATAGCATCATTAATCACAAAATGGAAACAAGCAATTAGTGAATGGATAAACCAAATGAGCTATGTTCATACAGTGAAAGACTAAGTGGAATGCTGAGTGAAAGAAGCCAGACACAAGAGGTACATGTTGCATAATTCCATGTATATGGAAAGCCCAGAAAAGGCAAATTTTTAGAGATAAAAAGTAGACTAATGGTTGCCTGGGAGTAAGAGAAGGAATTAACTATGAGTGAGTATAAGAGATCTTACTGGGATGATATAAAAGTTCTAAAACTGTATTATGATAATGGTTACATTACATTATACAACTCAATAAAGTCACAAAACTATTGAATTGCACACTCAAAATGGAGACATTTTATGATATATAAATTATACCTCAATAAAGTTGAGACATAGAATTTTATATCATTAAATTTTTCTTTTAAGAACAAGAGCAAAAAATTTTTCAGATAAGCACAAATCAAGAGAGATTTTTAAAAGACAGTTTAAAAAGACAGACATTTTAAAAAGGAGTCTTTAAAGGAGATAATTTAAGAAAAAATATTATGGGAAGGAAGATTGAGGAAGGAGAAATGATGAGCAAATAAACTAGGAAGGGAAGAAAATGAATTAACCTGATCCAAGGCAACTATAGAAGACTGCATAATTACCTTCTCAGAAAAAAGAATTTATAAATAAATTATTAGAATTAATGAGATTTTAGCAAAGCCGATGTATTGAAGGTCAATATGCAAAATTCTGTTATACTTCAATACACCACCAACAATGTTTGAAAATATAACTGAAATGATAAACTTTGTAAGAGAAACAAAATAGGCAAAGTATGAAATTAACCAGACATATGCAAGCTCTTTATGGAGAAAATTGCAACACTTTCCTGAAAGATGTTAAAAAATTTAGCTGAATTAAGAACTAAATCATGTTCTTGGATAAGAAGATTCACCATAGTAAAGATATTGATTATTCACAACATAGTTTAATGTAGTTCCAAGAAAAGCCCTAACAAGATCATTTGTGAAACTTGAAAAGACTTCTAAAATTCATATTGAAAAGAAAAAACCCAAGATTGGCTAAGACACTCTTGAAGAACAAAGTCTTAGGAATTAATCAGCTTAATATAAAATAATTAAGATAGTGTGATGCTGGAGCAGGAATGGATAAGTAGATCACTAGAGTAGAACAGAGAGATCAGAAACAGACATAAACATATACAGAAACCTGAATTATTACAAAACAGTATTGTATATCAGTGGGGAAAGGATGGACTATTCAATAAGCGATGCTAGAACATTCTTGATAAATGTTCACTGGGGACTGGAGGGACATTGAATACCCACCTCACACCACACATAAAAGCAATTCCAAGCAGGTTAAGCACTAAACAATGAAATGCAAATCTATACATGGGACCAGATTACGTAAAAACCACACACACACACACACACACACACAGAGTACATGTGAAAACTGGTGAAGACGGAATAAGGTCTGTCATCTAGCCAAAGTTTCTGGGTTTTTACACTGTACTACAGGTATACAAGATGTCACATCTATTCATTATTTTTGCAACTCCCTGTGAGTTTATAATTATTTCAAAATTAAAAGTTAAAAAAAGGAACAGCTATTAAGTGTTTAGAAGACAAAATAGAATGTGTTAATGACCTCAAGGTGGAAAAGACTTTCATAGCCAAGATAGAAGATGTAGAAGCCATAAAGGAGAAGATGAATAAATATGATTACACTAAAGTTAGAACTTCTTCATAAAATGACATCTTTTATAAAGAAGACAAGAATACAAGAAAAGACATGTGCCACATATATAGTCACCAAAGAATTAGCCTCTAGAATATAAAAATAACTATGCATCATCAAGAAACAGAAAAACAAGACTTCCCTGGTGGTCCAATGGTTAAGATTCCACCTGCCAATGTGGGGGATGTGGGTTCAATCCCTGGCCTGAGAAGATTCCACATGCTATGAGGCAACTAAGCCCACACACGGCAAATATTGAGATCTGAGCAGCAACTATTGAGCCCATGTGTCTTGGAATCCATGTTCTGCAGTAAGAAAAGCCACTGCAATGAGAAGCCCTTGCACTGCAGCTATAGAAAGCCTGCACACAGCAACAAAGACCCAGTTCAGCCAAAATCAAAATCAGATAAATAAATAAAAATAAAACCAAAAAAAAGAAAGATGGGCAAAATGTACCATAGACATGTTCAGAGAAGAAATAAAAATAGCCTAGATATATGTGAAAAAAAAATTCCCCAATCTACTTAGTAGTCAGGGATGTGTGAAATGAAATCTCAATGAAATACCATTTTATACCCAACAGGTGAGCAAAAATTAAAACATCAGACAGTGTTAAGTGTAGAAAGGGATGTAGAGAAATAGGAACTCACAAATACTGAGGATGGAATTACCCACTGTGAACATCTGGCAATAGCTACTAAAACTGAACATACACATATCACAAGACCCAGTAGTGTTTGTGATAGGCAAAAACTGGAAGTAACACAAATGTCCATCAATGGTTGAACAGATACATTGTAGTCTATTTATATGATGGAATACTATACAGCAAATAAAATGAACAGAACATAACTCTACAAAACAAAATGAATGAATCTCACAAGCACAAGTTTGAATGAAAGAAGCCAGACACTAAGGAATATATAGAGGATGATTCCATTCCCCAAACAGGCCAAATTAAACTATATTCCTTAGTGATGCACTCATAGAGGGTAAAACAAAATAAAAAAAAAAATTACTTCAAAAGTCAGGAAAGTGGTTATTCTGGGGGATTAGGGGAGTGGGATTTGCTTTTGATCAGCAAGGAGCAGATAGATGGCTTCTGAGGTATTGGCAGATATTCTCAATCTAGACCTGCATCATGGTCTTATTGGTGTCCATTTGTAACTATTTCTTAGTTTGTATAAATGGTATAGATGGTGATAGTGGTAAAAAACCCATTTGCCAATGCAGGGGATGTAAGAGATGCAGGTTTGATTCCTAGGTCTGGAAGATCCCCTGGAGGAGGGCATGGCAACCCACTCCAATATTCGTGTCTGGAGAATTCTATGGACAGAGGAGCCTGGAGGGGCTTATGGTCCATGGGGTCACAAAGAGTCGGACACAACTGTAGCACTTAGTCGGACACAACTTAGCCCACACACACAGACTTTTCTATATGTGCATCTCCCAATGAAAGAGGAGGAAAACGTAGAGCATATGCTACTCTACATCTCTTCTATTACAGCCTTTATCAACAGATTACAATTGCTCACTGAACAGTTGACCCATTACCATATAAGACACATGAAAGGAGGAATCATGTCCGGTTGTCCTTTTAGCCTTGCTGAGCACTTAGGAAGTACTCAACGATTGTTCAGGGAGTGAACAGTAACCTGCTACTCTTTGAAGCAAAGCCTGAGCTCGTGAAATGGCATCTGATTTTACAGCCTAATTTACCCTTCTGCCTGAGAATGACAGAAAAAGACTCAACCAGAAACCCTCACCTCTACATGGGGACTGTGACCACAGTGAACCAGAGAGAGTAGACACATCCAGTTGGCTGCCAGCTCTCAACGCATCACAGAATGAATGTTAGACAACTTGTGGAGAGAAATTACAGCTCAGCTGGATGGCTCATGATTTAAGACCTTCAACATCCTCAGTGGATGGTCTGTGGTGAGAACTATCAGGGAAATGTGCCTGCCTGGAGCCAGCCCCTGTCTAGTGAGGTCCCTGGAGAAACTTAAAACAATGACAACAGCCCCGGGTTTGTTTACAATGTATGGTTCTCTGCTTATGACCTGACATCAAGCCGCTGAACCCAGCTGCCTGGTAGATGATAGCAGTTTGCCTCCCCGACATGGGTCCCAGCAGATGGAGGAATATGGAGGAAAGAGGTCAGGGAATCAGACAGTCTTTTGTTCCACAGGAAAACTGTGGTCTAGTGATTCAGGCAGAAAGTCTGTATTTCTGCCTTCCTGCTCCCATAGGCTTGGAATGTGATCGCTAGCAAAGCCTGAGTCAAGTTAACCCACAACGGTTGAGTCATGAAGGTCAGGGACGCTGGGGCTCACATATGGAATGGTCTGTAGGGGTACACACTTGGTGCTCACACATTGACTCAACAAGCATGTCTTTAGTGCCCACTGTGGGCAGGTGTTGTGCGGGCCCCAGGGATAGTGTCCAAAGAAGAAAGTCAGATTGTCTTTCCAGACTAGACTGCTGCAGGTTGCTGTTCGGGAAGGCACAGATACGCTGGAATTGACTAGTAGTCCCAAGATACTGGTCCTAAAGGAGTTTCCTTAAGGATGGAACTCGAGAGTTTTAGGACCAAGGAAAGGAGGCATCACATTGCCAGATTTCTCATGGGAAGCCCTGGGACAGGCTGGGGGATATCAATGCTTACAATACAAATCCTGGGTTGACTGAACTATAAAGGGAGACATAGATGTTTTGGGAAAGACTCCCAACTTTTGAAGTTATATCAGGAAGAGGAATTGTTCTTTTTAAAGAGCTGTGCCTTGCTATCACTGTTAGAGACAGCATGCTTGGCTAACAAAAGCATGAGCACCAAACCTCTCCATGGCCCCAGTAGCATTTATGGAGCCCAGGCTAGTGCACAAAGAGTCCTTGGGTGGTGGGATACATGCTGAGCCCCTCACCACTATAACACAATGGGCTCATGCTCTAATGGGGCTACGTGAAACACTGTGTCCTTTTTCTTAAGAGTTCATCTCAGCACATTTTTTTAAATTGAGCACTCCTGCCAAAATATGGAAAATATTCAGAGATCCTCTAAGAAGCAGGTGTGTTAACTTATATAAATATTGATACTGAGAGGTGACAGGCAAGTATGCAGCTGTTTATAAGAATCATTTACATTTCTGATCATTTATGTCATTAACCTTCTCAAATCTAAACTTAGAATTCCCACTCCATGTAATGTTTTTTGAACAGTACATAAAAGTGTGTGAAATTTGGGTATTCTCAACTGTATATTTAGTTAATCAAAGAATTTTATGCATTCTGAACTCTTATGTGTTTAATTATGGATTTGAAAATTTAAAGAAGCATAAAAATAGTTAAAATATGGTAGAAACTTTGAGAAACCATGGAAGAAAAATTAATTAAACATCAAAGGAGAAAGCAGATAGACTGCAAGACTGATTTGAAAGTCTACTGATGTCTCAGTCAGTAAAGAATCCGCCTGCAATATAGGAGACCACGGTTTGATCCCTGGGTTGGGAAGATCCCATAGAGAAAGAACTAGCATTCTCAGTTGTATCCAACTCTTTGCAATGCCATGGACTGGGGCTTGCCAGGCTCCTCTGTCCATGGAATTCTCTAGGCAAGAATACTGGAGTGGGTTGCCATTCCCTTCTCCAGGGGATCTTCCCAACCCAGGGATCAAACCTGGGTCTCCTGCATTGCAGGCAGATTCTTTACCATCTGAGCCACCAGGGAAGCCCAATTGTGGTGTAACTTATAATTAATGCCCTGTGTACTTTTTTCTTTTTATTTGAAAATTTAATAAAAGATATCCTGTCCTATAAACTCCAATATTAGAGTTTACACAGAGTATGTATAAATATATATACATATATATGTATGTATATATATTTATACAAATAGCTCATACAACTCAATACAAAAAAAAAAAAATTAAAAAATGGGCAGAAGACCTAAATAGACATTTCTCTAAAGAAGATATACAGATAGCCCAACAGGCACATGAAAAGATGCTCAACATTGCTAGTTATTAGAGAAATGCAAATCAAAACTACAACGAGGTATCACCTCACATCAGTCAGAATGGCCATCATCAAAAAGCCTATAAATAATAAATGCTAGAGATGATGGAGAAAAGAGAAACTTCCTATACTGTTGGTAGGAATATAAATTGGTGCAGCCACTATAGGGAACAGTATGGAGGTTCCTTAAAAAACTAAGTTACCATAAGATCCAGCAATCTGGTTCCTGGTCAATAAATATATAAGAAAAGGTGAAAACTTGAATTAAAAAAGATACATGCACCCCAATGTTCACAGTAGCACTATTTACAATAGCCCAGACATGGAATCAAACTAAATGTTTGTTGACAGATGAATGGATAAGGAAGATGTGATATATGCGAATATTATTTAGTCATAAAAATTAATGACATTTGCAGTTACATGGATGAACCTAGAAATTACCATAATAAGTAATTCAGACAGAGAAGGATAAATATCATATGATATCATTCATAGCAGAATCTTAAAAAATGATATAAATAAACTTATTTACAAAACATAAATAGACTCACTGATACGGAAAACAAACTTATGGTTAGCAAAGCAGAAAGGGGTAGGGGAGGGATAAATTAGGAGTTTGGGATTGAAAAATACATACTACTATATATAAAACAGATAACCAACAAGGACCTACTGTATAGCACAGAGAATTATATTCAGTACATTGTAATAACATATAATAGAAAAGAATCTAAAAAATCTTTATATGTGAATATATGAAGACTTGGGTTTTAGCCACAGCAGATTTGGAAGCCATGGAGAGATTTTATGAGTAATCACGACGACACTGTGATGTTCGATTCAGTGAAGAATGAGACTAAATTCGGGCCAGGCTGGAGAAGACACAACAGCCTAGGGAGGCAGGATGAGGCTGCAACAAGGGAAGGAGGGACAATGGGGTGAGGAGAGGAGCTGGTCTGAGAAGCATGTTGGTGATAGACTGACAGATCTTGGAGTCACTTGGGTGATGGAGAAGGAAAGCTGGACCAAACCATGACTCTAGTTAGGATAAGTCCAGGGCATAGCGGTTACAGGCTGAGGGACAGACCTGAGATGGATTCAATACGGGGTACGCTGGGGTCTTAAATGTCAAAGGGATCACCCAGGGAAGAAACTTAGAGTGAGAAAGAACACTTAAGGGAGGGCAGAGGAAGAGGAGGTGGAGAGAGATAAGTTGGCTCTGAAAGGTTGTTCTTTCTTATCATCTTAACAAAGAAAACAACTCCTTTTCTTGAGAGCCTCCAGCATCCGAGGCCCTTAGCCTCTATGACCTCTTTTTATCTTGTCTCTGTATTATTGACCTTTCTGTTCCTTTCCTATGTCACCGTGGTGTGATTGTGGACCTCTGGCCTTTGTGGCGAGGTTAGCTCTATGGCTACTTCCCTTGCACAGGCCAGACCAGCAGTGACCCTTGGCTCAGGCATGGACAGAATGAAAGGGCCCCCTGAATGACCTTTTGGACCCTACCCAGTTTCTTTAAACAATTCAGCTCTAAAGAAATAGCCCCTGTCATGGGAATCCATAGTTTCAGGTGCCTCAAAATGGGCTTCCCTGGTGGTTCAGAGGGTAAATTCTGCAATGGAGGAGACCTGGGTTCAATCCCTGGGTCAGAAAGATCCCCTGGAGGAGGGCATAGCAACCCACTCCAATATTCTTGCCTGGAGAATCCCAAGGACAGAGGAGCCTGGTGGGCTACAGTCCATGGGGTCGCAAAGAATCAGACACAACTGAGTGACTAAGCACACACTGCCTCAAAATAGTCAACGTGGGAGTCTGTTTCCCATAACAGCCCTCCCCTGAAATAGCGCCTTGAGGCTCTCTCTTAGTCAAACAAAAATGACATTGTGCTCATACTGTGCCTGTAGAGTGGCCTTAGAACTCAAGACCATGCTTTTTATGCGAACAAAGCCAGATGATGCTCAGGATCTAGTTAACGGAGTACAGTCTTTGCTGGGAGAACACAATCTCCAGGTGTTAGCCCACGGCTGGGAGCAGCGTTCACTGTAAGAACTTGGATAATCATTTACAAGAGCCTGCTCGGTGTCAGGTTCAGTGCTAGGCCTGGTGGGAAGGGGCAGGGGCAGGGGGATGGGGTATGGCCTCACTATTGACTGCCTCAAGGAGAGGAAAGACAGAGGCCGGGAGTCTGTAAAGATAAGTATAGCCTATCAGGCAAGTCCTAGGGAGACAGATACGGAGGCAAATCCATTACAGAGAAATGAAATAGGTTGACAACCTTCCCTAACATCCTCAATTTTCACACATTAAAAATAAGATTATCTTGGGGACTTCCCTGCTGGTCCAGTGGTTAAGAGTCTATGCTTCTGGCAGACAAAGGGATAAGAAAGTTGTGGACATATACACAATGGAATATTACTCAGCTATTAGAAAGAACACATTTGCATCAGTTCTAATGAGTTGGATGAAACTGGAGCCTGTTATACAGAGTGAAGTAAGTCAGAAAGAAAAACACTTATACAGTGTATTAGGGCATACATATGGAATTTAGAATGATGGTAATGATGACCCTATATACGAGGCAGCAAAAGAGCTGCTGCTGCTGCTAAGTCGCTTCAGTCGTGTCCGACTCTATGCAGCTCCACAGACGGCAGCCCACCAGGCTTCCCTGTCCCTGGGATTCTCCAGGCAAGAACGCTGGAGACACAGATATAAATAACAGAACTTTGGACTCTGTGGGAGAAGGCAAGGGTGGGATGATTTGAGAGAACAGCATTGAAACTGTATATTACCATATGTGAAATAGAGCAGCAGTCCAAGTTTGACGCATGAAACAGGGCACTCAAAGCCGGTGCACTGGGACAACCCAGAGGGATGGGATGGGGAGTGAGGTGGGAGGGGGGTTTGGGATGGGGGCCACATGTACACCCATGGCTGATTCATGTCAATGTATGGCAAAAACCACCACAATATTGTAAAGTAATTAGCCTCCAATTAAAATTAATTAATTAATTAAAAAAAAAAAGAATTTGCCTGCCAAGCAGGAAATGTGGGTTCGATTCCTGGGTCGGGAAGATCCCTTGGAAAAGGGAATGGCAACCCACTCCAGTATTCTTGCCTGGGAAATCCCATGGACAGAGGACCCTGGTGGGCTACTGTCTATGGGGTTGCAAAATGTCAGACACTACTTAGCAACAAATAACAACAACAACAATATATATAATCTATGAATTTGTTTTCAGGATAGTGAAGTGAAGCTACAAAATATATTAAAAAGGAGTTACTGGTTTTGAATGGATTAAATGTTCTAAACTTTTAAAAGGAACTAAATTCTAATGAGAAAACTTAAGATATGATGTTTATTACACAAATCAGCAATAGAAGCTTGAAAACTGCTCTAGTTTTTTAGGTCAGGCTGGCTAGAAGCTGCCAGGTATTTTTATACACATCTAGAACATGGGCATGGTAGGAATAATTCAGATGTATTCCCTTAGTAAATTTTGGTTATATTTATTTTTTACTTTATATTAGAATACAGCAGTTAACAATGTTTTGATACTTTGAGATACATAGTCAAGTGACTCAGCCATACATATACATATATCCATTATTATTAGTGTAGTCTAATCCACTACACTGTGCATTAGACCTCTAGGACTTATTTATCTATTGGTTGCAATACTCTTAAAAAACATCTGTTCCTGCACCCTTTAGCCCCTGGTAACCACCATGTTATTTTCTGTTTTCATGCATTTGGCAATAGAGGTGCCAACTAATGCTACAGTAGCAATCATATTGCAATATGTGAATATATTAAATCATCAGGTTGTACACTTTAAACTTACACAGTGTTCTATGTCAAATATATTTCAATAAAAAATAATAAAATTTTACAGCACTATTTACAATAGCTAGAACATGGAAGCAACCTAGATGTCCATTGACAGACGAATGGATAAAGAAGTTGTGGTACATATACACAGTGGAATTACTCAGCCATTAAAAGGAATGCATTTGAGTCAGTTCTTTTTTAATTTTTCTATTTATTTTTATTAGTTGGAGGCTAATTACTTTACAATATTGTAGTGGTTTTTGCCATACATTGACATGAATCAGCCATGGATTTACATGTGTTCCCCATCCCGATCCCCCCTCCTGCCTCCCTCTCCATCCCATCCCTCTGGATCTTCCCAGTGCACCAGCCCTGAGCACTTGTCTCATGCATCCAACCTGGGCTGGTGATCTGTTTCATCCTTGATAGTATACTTGTTTCAATGCTATTCTCTCAGAACATCCCACCCTCGCCTTCTCCCACAAAGTCCAAAAGTCTGTTCTGTACATCTGTGTCTCTTTTTCTGTTTTGCATGTAGGGTTATCATTACCACCTTTTAAAATTCCATATGTATGCGTTAGTATACTGCATTGGTCTTTATCTTTCTGGCTTACTTCACTCTGTATAATGGGCTCCAGTTTCATCCATCTCATTAGAACTGATTCAAATGAATTCTTTTTAATGGCTGAGTAATATTCCATAGTGTATATGTACCACAGCTTCCTTATCCATTCATCTGCTGATGGGCATCTAGGTTGCTTCCATGTCCTGGCTATTATAAACAGTGCTGCGATGAACATTGGGGTACATGTGTCTCTTTCAGATCTGGTTTCCTTTGAGTCAGTTCTAATGAGGTGGATGAACCTAGAGCCTATTATACAGAGTGAAGTGAGCCAGAAAGAGAAAGACAAATACCGTGATCTAATGCATATATATGGAATCTAGAAAAATGGTACTAAAGAATTTATTTACAGGGCAACAGTGGAGAAACAGACATAGAGAATAGACTTATGGACATGGGGAGAGGGGAGGAGAGGGTGAGATGTATGGAAAGAGTAACATGGAAACTTACATCACCATATGTAAAATAGATAGCCAATGGGAATTTGCTACATGACTCAGGGAAATCAAAGGTGGGCGGCGGTTCTGTATCAACCTAGAGGGGTGGGATGGGAAGGGAGAGGGGAATGGGTTTCAAAAGGGAGGGGATATATGTATACCTATGCTGATTCGTGTTGAGGCTTGACAGAAAACAGCAAAATTCTGTAATTATCCTTCAATAAAAAATAAGTTAATAAAAAGAAAAAAAATTTTTTTTAAATGGGGCATGTGAAGCCTATAGCAAGTTAAAAAAAAAAAAAGACTCCGTGCTTCTATTGAAGAGGGCCCGGGCTTGATACCTGATCAGGGAACTAAGATCTCACGTGTCAGTGCAGCAAAGAAAAAATTAGAATATCTTGAGAAAAGTTTTTTTTTAATACTAATAAAAGGTAAATCAAAAGCTTCATCTCTGCTTAGACTTGAGGAAAAACTTATATTAAATATTGTGGTAAAGGAGAAGAATCAACGGTTAATGTAAAACATCACCCTGAGCTAAAGAGTTTGTATTTCTGTCTGTTGTTGTTGTTTAGTCGCTAAGTCATGTCCAACTCTTTGCAACCCCAAAGACTATAGCCCGTCAGGCTCCTCTGTCCATTGGATTTCCCAGGCAAGAATACTAGAGTGTGTTGCCACTTCCTTCTCCAGGGGATCTTCCCCATCCAGGACCCAAACTTGAGTCTCCTACTTGGCAGGCAGATTCTTTACCATTGAGCCACCTGGGATACCTCTATTTCTTTTTATTTGTCATCAATTCTATATGTTTAAGTCTTATTTAAAATAGTATATTTTTATATAATAGAGTAAAAATCCATTTAAATTGCTTATTCTCTGCTCTTTTGACATCTAAAATGATCTTTCTACAAAAACATAATTTAGTAGAATCTTTGGATTATTTATCCAGGACTAAGGAGAATCTATCTGTGAGATTTCAAGATTAGATGTAGGCACTATTATTCAGCTGGCAGAAGCTTATCCACATAAAAAGAATAAATAAAAAAATAGATACCTATGAAAACATCAGTATATAAAATTATTATAATCACAACATTGTTTATAATAGTGAGAAATTAAAAACAAACTAAATGCACAACAGTAGGGAACTGAACGAATTCATTGTGGATGTAACTACAAAGTAGTTCTACATTATTGCTGTTAAAAATGATGCTGTCGAGTAAATTTCTGGGGGTTTGGGTGTGAGGTTGGGTATACAGATTTTACCACGTCCCCCTCTTTCCTTAAGATTCTGGCCAAAAGGCAATCATTGGACAAAAGGGTATCAAGATAATAGCATTATTACTAACAAGGGAACCACCAAAAACCAATATCAGCCTACAGAAGAACAGGACTTGGAGTTGATGCCAAAGTAGAGCCTCCTTCTTCCCCTGGATACAGACTCAAGGACTTGTCTGTAGGAATAGCTAGGCCCACCCAATAATCTCTGAGCTCAGTTCCCCAGGTGGCATCATGGACTACTGGCTTGTCTTACTTGCACGGTTACTGCGGGAAAAAGAGAGAATGAAAGAGGGAGGCATCACTGGGCCTTGCCCTGGATGAGTTTACCACATGCCGACAGGAAGCAAAGGAGAGGTCAAGTGAACCCACCCTCAGGAGTTGGCCTTTAACATTTTAACTCTGCCCACTAGCCAAACAGAGCCCGATGCTGGGCCTCACCAGAAGAGCTACTTCTGCCCACTCGAGAAGAGTGACTGAATGTAGACAGAGAACACAGAAGGATGAGTCCCTTCCAACCCTCTCCAAGGGAAAGGAGATATGGGTTCCCTCCTCTATTCGTTGTGGTAGAAATAAAAAAAGAACAGTGTTCTCCTTCCCCAATACCTAGAAACATGAAAAGAATACCCTGATATATGGTTATTGTGTTACTTATATTCTCATATATAAAATATAACATGTTTTAAATATTTGTTCTTTACAGATTTTTTTTTACCATTAGCATTCATTACTTTTTTAAAGTAATTCATTTAAAAAATACCAATAAAAATAGTAACATTAGGGGAAGCTGGGTAAAGTATGTATCAGAACTCTATATTTGCAACATTTTCATAACCCACTCCAGTATTCTTGCCTGGAGAATCTCAGGGACGGGGGAGCCTGGTGGGCTGCCGTCTATGGGGTCTCACAGAGTCGGACATGACCGAAGCGACTTAGCAGCAGCAGCATAACTTTTAAATTATTCCAAAATAAAAATCTTAGGAGATACTAGCCTTGTAAATACTATAACATGATGGAAAAGTGTTTGCTGTCGTAACCATCATCCAGTAAATTGGGTTTACATATGCTTTCTGTCCTAGCTGAGATAGAGTAGTAGGAACTGAATATACCCACCTACTTGAAATAACTAAAAACTGGATAAAATGGTTTTCAAGACATTGGACAACAAGCAACGAAGGCCAAGGATCTTGGAGAGCTGGGAAACAACCAAGGGAAGCCTACAATTACCCTCAGTAGAGAGAATTTACAGGTTGTAGCATGGGGAGAGGGGACTCAGGGGGATCCTTGTGCTCTCCCTGAGTTGAGGGGATGGAATTGGGAGTTTGGTGAAGCCAGAGTGAGTAGGTTTCACAGGGCCGAGTACCAGAGAGGTGAAAGCTACACAGAGAGAAAATTCCAGAGATCTTCAGAGCAGCCAACTGAGTACTGAAGAGTACATTCACATGAAGAAATTGCCCAAAGCCAGAAAAAGAACAACCCTAAAGGATTAAAAGGAACAATCCTCAGAGGTCACACAGAACTGAAAATAGTGCTTGTTCCCACAAGCCAGATGGAAAAACTCATAATTCCAGAGGGCAATGGGAGAATACACAGGAAGCTTTTGCCTCGGTAGCAGGGAATAATTAACCTCAGGTGGGGTCCTCTAGATCCACCTAATAAGTCATAAAACCAAAACCCAAAAGCATCAAGATGCTTCCAAGTAACTGAACCATGTCCCAGAACAAAGCTCAAGAATATTTATAAGAATTCAAAATTATCCAGTGCCCCAAAATGTCTGGCATCAAATAAAAAATTGTCAGGCATGCAAAGAAGTGGGAAAATAAGATTCACACTGAGGCAATCAATCAACCAACCCAAATTGACAGATCCTTTAAAAATTGTGAGTCATTGTATTGTATACTTGTAACTTAAATAATACCATCCAGCAACTATACTTCAATAGAAAAATAAAGGGAGGACAAAAACACTTTTTAAAAAGGACCCAGAACTGACACAGATGATAAAGTTAGTTTAAAAGGACATTGAAACAGTTATTATAATTCTATTCTATATATTCGAGAAACAAATGAAAAGACTGAACATGTTCAAAGGTAACATGGAAGATATAAAAAATATTCAAATCAAACTTCTAGAGATGAAAACCATGTCTGAGATTAGATTAATGGAAGATTACACAGAATAGTGAGCCTGAAGACTAGTGAATGATTCAGTGCAATAAAAATGATCCGAAACTATCCAATAGAAAGAAAAAAGAGTGGGAAATAAATGTACAGAGCATCACTGAACCATGAGAGAACTTCAAATATATGTGTAAAAGAAGTCTCTGAGGGAGAATGGAGAAAGTTGGGAAACAAAAATTACTTGAAGAAATAATGGCCAAAAATGTTCCAAATTTGATGAAAACTATAAATTCACATGTCCAAGAAGTGTGACAAACTCCAAGCACAAGAAACATGAATAAAGCTACATCAAGCACTGCACAGTTAAATTGGTCAAAACCAATAATAAAGAAAAACTCTTAAAAGCAACCAGAGAAATAAGATGGATTATGTACAGAGGAAAAAAGATAAGAAGGTCAGCAGTTATTTTTCTTTGGAAATAATGTGAGAAAAGAGTGGAGCAACATCTTTTAAGGAATGAAGTTTTAAAAAATACAACTTGTCAATCTATAATTCTATATCTAGCAAAAATATTTTCCAAGACCAAATGTAAAATAAAAACCTTTTAAGACATATGAAGCCGAAAGAATTCATCAACAGCAGAACTGCAATATAAGCAATGTTAAAGGAACTTCTCTGGTCTGAAGGAAAATGACACAAGATGGAAACAGGGATCTCAGAAAAGGAATGAATAGCACCAGAGATGTTAACTTCATGGCTAAATAGTAAGATTTTAAAAATTATTTGGTGTGTTAGTCACTCAGTCATGTCCAACTCTTTGCAATCCCATGGACTGTAGCCTGCCAGGCTCCTCCAACCATGGGATTTTCCAGGCAAGACTACTGGAGTGGGTTGTCATTTCCTTCTCTAGGACATCTTCCTGACCCAGGGACTGAACCCCAGTCTCCTGCATTGCAGGAAGATTCCTTACAATCTGAGCCAAGTTAAATGACTTTTGACTGTTTGGGGCAAAAAGTAACAATATATGATTACATTTATATGTGGAATCTAAAAAAATATATAATACAAACAGACAAAACAAAAACTAACTCATAGATACAGAGAACAGACTGGTGGTTACCAGAAGAGAAGGGGATTGAGGTGGGTGAAATGGGTGAAGAGGGTCAGTTGCATGGTGATGGATGAGAACTAGACCTTTGGTGGTGATCACCTAGTAGAATATACAGACATCAAAGTATAACATTGCACATCTGAGGCTTACATAATGCCATATACTAATTGTACCACAATAAAAAGTAAAACAAGGTAGTGTGAAGTTTGTAAAATATGTAGAAGTAAAACATGTGACAATGGTAGAAAGGCCAGGAATGAAGAAATGGAGCCATTCTGTTATAAAGTTCTCATACATATGAGAAGCCCACTTGAAAGTGGAGGCGTTAAGTTAAGGTCGTTACCATGTACTTTCTGTTGGGACTGTTAGGGGAGAACAGATAGGCGTGGAAAGACACGGGTCAGGAACATCAGGATCAGGGCTGCTGATCCTGGGGATGGACTGGGACAGGAGCTGGACACCCCCTCCCTGGTCAGGCAATGCTGCAAGACCAGGGCAAGTGGGAGGAGGCCAGAGCCAGCCTCGAATAAGCCATAATTTCTTAGACTCAAAACTCAACTTGAGTGACAAGAGGGTTCTTTTCAGTATTTCCCTCTCACTGGCTCTGCATTTAGCAGTCATGTGGATTGTTCCAGACCATAACAAATAAGATTCCGTATTCCCAGTGGGTGCTATAGTTCATTTGACATTTTTTGAGGCCAAATACAATAGTGTCACAGGTTAAGACATTCAGATTAAGGAACTGGTCTGTGAGACTGAGGACCTGAAAAGAATAAACACAGTGAAAAGAAGGCATGATTCAAAGACAACTCAGGGTCTACAATGAAAAGGCCAGATTTCATGAAATGAATTTTAACCCAGAGCAGGCTCCTAAACATACAGTGAAGTAACACACAGAAGTCAGGTTTCTCCACACAGAATAAAACATCCAGGGACTGCCCTGGTGGTCCAGTGGTTAAGAATCTGCCTTGCAATGCAGGAGATGCAGGTTTGAAACCTGGCTGGGGAACTAAGATCCCATATGCCATGGAGCAACTTAAGCCCACATGCTGTAACTATTGAACCTGCCCACCAGAATTAGAGAGCCTGTGTGCAACAACTCCTGAGCCTGGGTGCCTCAAGTAGAGAGTCCGTGTGCCTCAACAAAGGATCCCACAAGATGCCATGAAGATCCCATGTGCCACAATTAAGACTCAATGCAGCCAAATAAATGAATATTTTTTAAAAATAAAAAGAGAACTTAAAGAAAAAGCAAGAATAAAACATCCAGCTGG
The DNA here is from genome assembly GCF_019320065.1 of Cervus canadensis. Lineage (NCBI taxonomy): Eukaryota > Metazoa > Chordata > Mammalia > Artiodactyla > Cervidae > Cervus > Cervus canadensis. The sequence continues at coordinate 43,669,905 of NC_057391.1, forward strand.
GAGCACATGAAGAAAGCCTTACCTCCATTTCACTGATGAAGAGTGCAAAGCTCGCACGGAAAGATTTGCCCAAGGATATGCTCAAATATCAGAATCATGTCTAAGACTCAGGCTTCTTGCCATGTGATTTAGACTTCTAACTAATTTTAAATTGGTGCATCTTTGAAACATTTTAATGAAGTATAATATGTAGGCAGAAAAGTGAACAAATAAAGGATCAGAAACTGAACACACCAGCATAACTAGCACACAGATCAAGAAGCAGAGTACTCTCAGCCCCGGAAGTCACCACCCCCTGCCCCTTTCCACTCACTTTCCCTACAAATCAATTCCTGTTCTGATATTTAAGCTCATAGAAAACTTTTGTCTGTTTTTTTTTTTACTTTCTAGAAATGGAAAGATAAATATGTTTTTGGTTCTGTTTGCTTTAGCTAAGCATTTTTTAAGTGAGGTTCATTCATATTTTTGCATATTCATATAGACTGTTCCGTCTCATTGCTGTATAGTATCCCATTAAGGGCTTCCCTGGTGGCTCAGGGGGTAAGGAATCCGCCTGCAATGCGGGAGACCCAGGTTATATCCCTCGGTTGGGAAGATTTCCTGGAAAAGGAAATGGCAACCCATTTCAGTATTCTTGCCTGGAGAATTTCATGGACAGAGGAGCCTGGCAGGGTATATAGTCCATGGGATCACAAAGAGTTGGACACGACTGAGCAACTAACACACACATCCCACTATTTGATTATGCCACAATTTATTCTTTCTATCAAATACCACAAGCACTTAAGTAGTTCTCAGTACAAAGCTATTACAAAGAATGCTGAAATTAAAGTCCTTTTAGGTGGCTTTGATGACTATACGTACACATTGCTAGTGGGTACATATTTAAGACTGGGATTGCTGAGTCTTCAGGTATGTATATGTTAAGCTTTAGTAAACACTATAATTATCAAATTTAAATGTTATCTTAGTTTGAAAATCACCTAACTATAAAATTCGGAATTTGTTTACATCTGGACATCAGTCTCATATTACTGAATAATTGTCTTCTCTGCTTATTTGGATTATTGGGGAGCAGCTCATGACATGAACTTTTCTTTTTCTCCTTGGTGCTGGATACTTGGGGCAGGTATACAGTATCTGTTATATAAATACTTTCTTATCCAAATGTACAAAGAACTGCATAGGCATGGTTCTGCTCCCAGGAAAGAGTCACTGACTCAGACACACATGCAAAAGACAAAACACCTCAATAGAAAGAATAACCAAACCAAAATTGGTTTAAAAACTTGACAGCAGAGCTCATGGTTCATAAATCTTTGCCTCCCTCACAATATCTAATATTGTCTCAAACAGAATAGGTGCTCAATGTCTATTTGCCAAATGAATGAAATCAAGATAGGATGACTGTAAATTGCATTTATCACCTACAGCTCAAAGGCAAGTGCCTTTTGAGATGGGAAAACAAGATGAATATAGAATTGGGTAAAAGTTGGAGGAAAACATGCTTTAATCCAACTCACAGAAAACGTTTCATATAGGAAAGAAACCTAAGTGTTTTATTAATGTTCTGGCCCCTGCCTCCAGAGACAGAGAAACCCTGGATCTCTTGCCCTGATCCTAAAAATGTAAAACTGAAGAACAGACTAGTTTGAGGGGCTGGACGTTAAACTTTATTCCTCAGTACCTGGATGCAGTGCAGTGGGAGAGGCAACATTTGAAAAGTTCCAGTAACACCAAAGACAACTGTGTCTCTCTGAGAGACCCTGACCTTGAAGACTCAAGGTGAGCCCTGGGGTGGTGGCTGACAGAGGGTCTGACCACTGGCACAGACTCTGGTTACTAGGAACTATGGTTCTGCTTCCCTGTTTATGCGGCAACAACGTTCATAAAGACAGGCTTAAGCCCTAAGAAACTAAGATGAGATGGTAAGCTGTCCCTTGAAAGGGTTTTTTAGAGAAAAGAAGAGCTTTGAAAAGAGATCTGAAGTTGCCAGTGTCTTGAATCCCTCGACAGACCGTAGGCCGCGGCAGACAGAGGGCATGGTACCCAGACGTGCATTGCTGCTGAGGGCAACACAAGGGAAGTGTCTTTTGTTCATTTCAAAGCCAGAGAGAAAGAAAAATAGACCTCTGTGAGTTATGCTCATGGCCTGTTTTGACATCTCACAGGAAATCACAGTTCTGCCAAGGGTTTTCGGTCAGGACCCAAAGGAGTCTTTCAAACTTCTCATTAGCAAGCCAGAGGACAGTGTGAGGGTTCTCACCCACCCTGTAAACCGTGGTGAATCCCCTTCATTCCAATCAGAAAAACCCAAGAATATTTTTCTAAATGGGGAAAGAACTCAAAAAGGAGAATCACCGCTGTCCTACAGCCAGAATGGGAGGCGTGACCCCTTCTGGTGAGCCCAGCCCAGTCCCACCTGGGCTTGAGAGAGACAGGAAAGGGGATGTGGGATGGGATGGGGAGTGGAGAGAAAGGAAGGGAAGACTAGGGGAAAACTAGGAACATTAGAGGTAGAGAAGAAAATTAAAGTTTATTGAGCACCTGTTTATAAACTAAATATTTTTATGTAAACTATTTCATTTGATCCCCAAAGCACCTCTGACAATGAAGGTGTATTATGCCTACTTTTGCAGTCAAGGAAATTAATGCTTGCCTAAAATCACACAGCCAGTCCCCTTCCCCCTGAGCAAGTGGGCTCTAGAGGGCTTTACTCTGGCCAAATTGTTTTCCATGAGGTCAAGAGACCCAGGGGCAGGGGATTTCCCAGAGCCTGTGCATCCCCCCCACCCCCCCACCTCCCGGCTAGATGTTGCTCCAAGTACCTGCAACCCAGGAATCCTCTGTCAGAGGACCCCCAAGCATTCTTTCAAGGCCCACAGAGATTTCTTCCCGGAGACCACCACCCTGAAGGGGTGCTGAGATGTTAATGTGTATTCCCAGGCCTCAGCGGGGACCAAGGTGCTACTGTTGGCAGGGGTGAGCTAGCGTCTGCACCCGCCCATGTGAGATTTCTTGTGATGTAGGACAGAGTCAGGGTTGGGGAGAAAGTAGGGAGAGAAGGATGGGACATGCACGGATAGGGAAGGAGGCTGGAGCCTGGGTCTTCTCACAGTATCAGAGCTGAAGTTCAAGGAGGCTGGGAATTGTGAATCAAAGCTGGCCTTCCAAGTTTGTACAAAGGTATGTTTATCAAGGTATAGGATAGAACTCACATTTAACCATTTGTTTTATATATATACATGTAAAACATACATTTGTTATATATATGTTTACATTTGTTTTACATATAAATATATATATACAAAACATATATATTTAACTCTTTAATATTGAGCCATACAGCATGGCAGCCTTCATTTCTGCTCTTGCATGGCTCCTGCGAGTGTCACTGATGGGGCTGCCTGCAGCCTATAAGAGATACAGCTGGTGGGAACTGAATCCAGCTCCGTCCAACACCAAGGGTGAATGCTTTCAACCAACTGCCCCGTGACTCCTGACCCCACAGAGAAGTCGGACACAGGAACAGAGCTACTATGTAATTTATGGAAATGTTCTCATTTTACAGAAATTATCCCTGACGATTTCCCATGGCAGGTCCTCACCTGTTATGAACATGCTGCTCTTGGAAAGCCACCCACTCCTCTAGCTCAGTTCCCTCTGCTGGGAATGAAGGGCCTGATGACCTCTAAGGAGTCATTCAACTTGGAGACACTGGGCATCTGAAGAGTAATAAAACCTGTTTTCTGACTGTGCTGAGTCTTAGCAATAACAGTAAATAACACTATAAAGACCATGATGGTGAAGATAACAAAAGGAACAAATCACCTTGGACAACTGAAGGGCCAGGCTTTGGCCATCAATGTCTGGAAAAGGCAGGGGCCAGGGGCAGTAGTAGGGAAAGAGGGTGGGAAGCTGAACATCTCTTGAGTGATGGGAGACCAGAGGCACTAGGGGGCTTCTGGGGGTGGGGGCAGTGGGGTCTGGTCCTGGGATTCTGGGATCCCATCATGGCCCCTCCTGCTCCATGTCTTTTGGAGGAGAGGGGGCAGGAAGATGGGGGTAGACCCTGGAGAGCGAAAGAGTGCATTTGAGCCCCTGGGCAGCCAGAGCCAGGCTGAGGGAAAGGAGGGGCCAGGTTCTGGGTAAGGTGGGACCCTGGCAAACTCCCTGGAGGACTCCCAGGTATGGGTCTTCCCATCTTGGGTCTGGGAGATGTGTTTCTGCCTCTCAACCTCCATCACCCTGTTCACTCTGTGAAGAATCCTGCCTTCCTCTCCCTTCAGTTCAATCAGCTATTTTCTATCCATTAGCCTAAAGGGTCAGTGGGTGCTAAGATTCTCTGCAAGAGGGGTGGGGGGGGGGGGCTATCTCTTTAGGAAGATGCATTGGTCTCTTGCCCCCTATTCTGAGCCCCTGATCATCAACCCTGCTCCCCACAGACCCAGTGCTGAAGCAGCTGGTGGTCCTCCAAGGGCCCTGGTCCCCCTCCTCAGGTGTGCTGAGGGAGGGTACAGGTGAGGAACTACAGGATGGAAGGGGCTTTGGACTCTTGAGTAAGCAGATCGGGGGTTAATCTCTTGCTTCCTTACCTAGTGGCTCTGTGCTCTTGGGCAAGATTCTGAACTGTTCTGAGCCTCAGTTCTTCTCATTCGTAAAATGGGGATGATAGTTTCCTATCTCTGAACCATGCAATTTAACACCAAATTATACATGCATGTATTTCAGTACTTAATATTAAGGTCAATGTTGCCTTTAAAAAATAAGCAGCATCATGGGTATGGATTTCCTCTTTCCATGTTGTCTCAACCCACTTCACTTATTCTGTGGGTCTTCCCTGGGGCAATCAGATAAAAAGCACGAGCACTGGAATCTGGAATAAGACCTGGTGGCCTCTAGATTATGCTCTTGATCTCCCAGAGGGTTCTTACATCTCCCCAGCCATTTTCCTCCACTGGACTTAAGCATCTAAGCGTTATTTATGGAGAAGGCCAGACAGATAGACAATGGAGGAGACAGGAAATCAGGATTTGTATGTTGGGGAGAAACACGTCTGGCTCAAGTTCTGGCTTAAAAGAAGGACCCAGCTTCTTTCAAGCAGCAGCCAGCCTTCTGTTACAAACTCTGCCAGGTCAGTCCCTGGATTATCAGAGTAAAACCCAGAGGACATGCAGGCAAAAGCCTTGGCTGTAGAAGATACAGAGGCAGACCTGGGGGAGCATCTACTGTGTAGAAGTGCTGTGTGTCACACTGTGGACCTCCAAAATGAGTAAGACATATTGTACAGACTACTGTGCTCAGTGGCCCAGTCCTGGGCAAGGTCAGGGTTTGAGGGGCTGGGTCAGAGCAGAATAACAGGTGATAGGATAAAGAAGGTGAGACAGGCTGTAGTTAAGGCTGTGTAGGTTGTTGACTGCACAATCCCATTTCCAGTTCCTAGACTGCCAGACTCGGGGATGGTGTGTGCCAAGGCTGGACCATGCAGTTGCCCTTGGATAAGTGCTATGACCGAAATACCCACAAAGGGATCTAGAAACTTAAGTGAGAGGGCCATGGTTTCTGGCTCCGTGTGTATGTGTGTGTGCATGCACAGCATGAGGAGATAAATGTCAGTATTGATTCCACCAATACCTCCTCAAGACCTTCTTTCTGCACCCTCCTCCTCTTTTTCTTTGGCAAAAATCCCTACTTTTTGACAGTGTATCACAATGACTGGAATGATTCTTGGCTCCATAATTCATTGACATGCACAAAACTTGGCAGACTCACAGGAAAATGAGGTCATTTAATAAAAACCTTATAATGATTGGAACCTGTGCTTTCTATGGTAGGCAGTGAGGCAAGGGATGAGGTGGGGGGGAGGAGTAACCTGGGACAAAATCTTGTCAGTCGGAAATGTTCAAGCTGGGAATTTCTCCTCTTCAGGGAGGTGTGATGGATGGGGGGCTTTTATGTCTGGGAATGGGTTTCATACCATTGAGCGGAAGCCTTTGTGCTGAGAACATGGCTGGGCTGGCCTGCCCATCCCAGCTGCTTTGCACATAAAATCTGAGCAAGCTTATTTTAGAAAGATATTTAACGCCAAATGCCGAGTGCATGGCTCACACATACCTGAAAGTGGTGGGGGCCAGTCCATCACAGGATGGAGAGCAAGTCAAAGTTGTCCTGTAACATTAGCCGCTGGGGGCAGGGGGTAAGCTGATAGCTGACCATGCTTACCCCATCCTCTAGAGTCACCAGTTCACATTTTCACAGGACAGCGGATTAACAGCTGTAGGTCTTCTTACCTTGCCACATGCCCCCTGAAGTCTATGAGCCACTTTCTGCTAGGAACACTTTTGAGAAGAAGCAGGGGTTCTTAGCACTGCACAACAGCCTGTGCATGTGCAACAAACTGCTCTTTATTTAAAAAAAAAAAAAAAAGATTTTTTTGTATGGACCATTTAAAAAGTCCTTATTGAATGTGTTGCAATATTGCTTCTGTTTTTTATGTTTTGGTTTTTCAGCAGGGAGGCATGTGGGATCCTAACTTTCCGACCAGGGATTGAACCTGCACCCCCCCTGCAACGAAAGATGAAGTCTTAACCACTGGATCACCAGGGAAGTTCCAAACTACTTCTTGATTAAAAAAAGAAAGAAAGAAATATCCCTAGGGTCTAATGCTTCTCTATGTCAAGTCTATCTTTCTGGGAGACTGTGGCAGGGTTGGGGGGTTAGTGCTGAAAGGAGTGACGAGGCCAGGGTCTAGTTTTGGATCCTTTTCTTACTATTAAATGCTCTGAGTTTCTTGGCCATATCATCTGTCTGCTTTAGCTTTATTTTATATATATATATATATATATATATATATATCTTTTTTGCCTGTTAACACGTGTTTGATATCTGCCTATCCCTTGAGGTCAAAATAAATCAGATACAACACCCCAAGATACTGTGAAAGCTAAAAGTGCAATAGGATTATTGTTATTTTGCTGTATAGTCAATGTTGGACTACTCTTTCTTATGAGCCCTAATTCTAATCAACATGAGACATGTGAAAAGCCTAATCAATTCATCCAATTCATGTATATTAAGAAACTAACATGTGCTAGGAATTCTGAGATTCTTGTGCTAGCCACTGAGAATATAAAGATGAATATTACATGATTTCTATTTTCAAACTGATTGAATTTTAAGTCCTCTGTATGCACCTGTGGGCTGTATATTTATGAGTTAATGAACTAACGGACATTTCACTTCCATCTGGGAATCCAGGCGATATATAAACACACACACACTTATCCTCACTTCTTTCCAAAACTGCGGCCCTGTGGTTTCTGCTCCTCTGCCTGTAGCTGCGGTGTGGCATGGGGGCCACTTCAGATGGCACAGTTAGTACCACACGCAACCTTGCAGTAAAAGCGGGTTGAGTGCTCTCAACACAGGACGCTTCAGGGCCTCAGAGTCAGTCAGTGGTGTTTCAGTGGGAGAAAGAGAACTCAGCTGAGTCCACTGAGACGTGGGTTTGAGTTCCAGCTTTGTTCATTAGCAGCTCCGTTACTTGTGCTCCCTTTAGCAAGGCTGAGCCTAGATTCTCTGCCTGTAAGGCACCCCAGATCAGCGTGCTCTCCTAGAAGGACCAGAGGAGCCCCCAGTTCAGATCCTTTCTCTACCGCCTGGACAGCTTCTTAACCATGCTGAGAACTAGTGGAGGTCATTCACTCACCCTGTAAATACTTACTGGGCACCTCCTACGTGCCAGGCACTGCTCTCACTATGGAAGAAAGCAACAGCCAGGGGCCTGCTCTCCTGGAGCCCATCCTCCAGCTTCTTCATCACAGGGCTCTTCCCACAGACACCAGGGCCTTGAAATCCCAAACAAGCATCTGGACTCAGCCCCTGTATTCTGATCTGGAATAATTGGTTGGGCTTTTTTTTTTTTCCACAAATGCTGCATTATTTCCACGCACCCCCCTCCCCCCATCCCTGAGCCCTTTTATCTTTTTGGCCACACCATGTGGCATAGGGGATCTTAGTTCCCTGACCAGGGATTGAACCTGCTCCCTCTTCATTGGAAACATGGAATCTTAACCACTGGACCACTAGGGAAGTCTCAATTGTTGTTGTTGATTAGTTGTTAAGTCGTGTCTAACTCTTATGTGACCCCACAGACTATAGCCCACCAGGCTCCTCTGTCCATGGGATTTCCCAGGCAAGAATACTGGAGTGGGTTGCCATTTCCTTCTCTAGGGGATCGTCCCACATCAGGGACGATCTGAAGTGCCTCAATAGGAAGTCTCAATACAGCCTTATTTTAATTGTGGTCTGATAACTGGGAAAACCAAGATCCAAACAATGACTTAGATCTTAATTTGTTCCCAAGGTTTGCTTTCCAAGTGTTATGGCTGCTTTCAAGTTGCCCCAAAAAGAGTGCCTGTGAGGGTCCTATAGACAGAGGGGTATCATTCACAGCCATCAACACATGTGAATTATGGAAGTACGTGACCCATTGGTTCTTTTTGAGCCAAGTGGGAGGGGCCTGGTGCCAAGCTGCAGATCCTGAGGCGGAGCCCAGGAGGTGCAGCAAAGAGCTGGGGTTTCCTTAGATCTTGCTGGGTTCCAAATTCCCCTGTCTCTGCATCTCAGTGGCCTCATCACCCAGTGAGACTATCACTGGCTCCCTTGGCCATGGGATCTGTATTAGGACCAAATAAAGCAATGAAGGGTTTCCTTGAATAAGCACACACACATGACATTTAACAATAAGAAAAATAATATCATTTCAGGACCATCTCACTGTCTATATGTTGATATCACATGGCCCTCTTTAGGTTCACTTTTCCCAAGACATTAGTTTTTCTTGGTAGAGAAAAGGGAACCCACAAAGCTGTGTCTCTGGACAGAATGTAGCCCTGCATTTGCATCAGTGAAAACAAAGAGAGTGGAGGCAGTCAAAGAAAATGTGCGGGCTAGGGGAGATGGCAGATGCGCAGGTTTTGCTCCATGTTGTAGACAAACCATCAGGCTTCCTCTTCAGGAATGAGGTGAGGCCAATCAGGCCAGAAGTCAGTCTAATCTGGCTGGGTGGAAAGGGATATTTGCATTCAGCCAGGCAAGCCTGGAGAACAGGTGACAGGATCTACCACCCAAGGTAGACACAGGACAGACTCTCCTGAGACACACAGGGTCTGCCTGCCTACTGGAGCCCTAAGAGCCACAGGATCAGCCTGGGGTGGGCTAGGGTGGGGGTCTCTGCCTCCTTCCAGGGTGCCTGGTGTCCTACAGAGAGGCCTGAGCCTCCAACACTTAACTTAGAAACGGTTCAGCCAAGGCCTTCTGGGCTGTAGGCTGGGTCAGCTTCCCATGCTGAGTGCAGGCCTGGAGTCTCCTGGCTCACTCACTTTCTGCCTCTTCTGTGACACAGGGTGAGGCTGTGATATGAGGGTGCCAGAGGTGGAGTGTGCTGAGCACAGCCAGCCCCGAACAGCAGTGAGGATGCTGTGGAGGGCAGAAATCCACAAGAAGGGGGCTAACATTTATTGAGTTGTACTATACCAGATGGCTTTGGCTTCCTAGGTAGCTCAGTGATAAAGAATCCACCTGCCAATGCAAGAGATGTGGGTTTGATCCCTGGGTCAGGAAGATGCCCTGGAGAAGGAAATGGCAACCCACTCCAGTATTCTTGCCTGAAGAACCCCATGAACAGAGGAGTCTGGTGGGCTACAGTCCATAGGGTCTCAAAGAGCTGGACATGACCGAGCGTCTGAGCACATATGTACTACACCAGGTAACTTACACTAGGGGCAAAAGAGGGTAAGGGTCATGCCTCTTGAGATTACCTGGGTTCAAATGCTGGCTCTGCTACTCACTTGCTGTGGGGCATTGAGCAAACTACTTCACCTCTCTGGGCCTGGTTTCCTCACCTGAAGACAGGAGGGGTAGTGGGGACTTCTGTCATGGGCATCAGAAACAGATTCTGGTTCACTTAAACAAAGGGGGACTGAAGGCGTAGGTAACTCACAGAGGAGGGGGACAGCTGCAGATGGGGGGCTCGGACACATCCAGCCCCAAAGTTACTCTGGGGATCCTGGCAGCCAGACGCCAGCCAGGTTGTGTCCCCCATGGGGATGAATCAGGCCCTCTCAAGCATCCCAATCCTGAGGGAGACTTCCCTCATGGTCCAGTGGTTAGGAACTCGCCTTGTGATGCAGGGGACATGGATTTGATCCATGGTCAGGGAACTAGGATACCATGGGCCGTGGGACAGCTAAGCCTGAGCACTGCAACCATTGCGCCCGCATGCAGCAGCAAAGTTCCCGAGTGCTGCAACTAAGACCAGACACGGCCAAATAAACAAATATTAAAAAAAAAAAAAAAGGATCAATCCTTGGGGACAGAGCCCGAATGACCCTTCAGGATCACCTGGCCAACCTACGGCTAAGAGAGGAGGTGAGACAACCTGGCCAAACTGCCTTGTGCATGTGAAATAGCTCCGAGTGGCTGATACACATTGCTGGGGTCTCCCTGCCCCAAGAGCTCTGTCTACGTGCATTTTCCACTGTCCTTCGGACTTCATTTGCAAAACATGAATTGAAAGATAAAATTACTAAGGATTTCAGGACAGTGATGGCAAAGCATTAAAACCAAAGGACAGAGAAGGACAGAGATTGTTCTCAGGACAGAGCTGGTTGCAGGACCAGGAGGCGGCATGAATGGCTGCTGGAGCCAAAATATCAGAGGAATCCAATGTACGGGCAGTGTCACCCACTGAGGGCCTTGTTGTGAGGAGCAGATGAGGTCAAACAGTAAGGTGCTTAGCACAGTGACTCCTAAGTGGTCCCCAAGGTTTAGCTGCCCTATGACTTCTCTTAATCCTCAACAACTGTAAAATATTGCCCCCATTTTCCAGATGGGAAATTGCAACTCCCAACTGGTAAAGAGAATTACCCAAGGCCGCCCGAATGCCAAGCAGGATCCTGACCCCCACACTGGTGCAGAGGCAGCTACACAAACTGCAAAGTATTGTGCAAGGCAAAAACGAGGGACCCTTTATTCAAAAAGCAGGGGGTAAAAAATTCTATTCAAGGAACTTAAACAAAGCTTTTTCCTTCCTTCCAGTGTCTCTCTCTAGAGTACTGGTGTTTTTTTTATTTCTACTTAATGTCATTAAATTGAAAATTTTAATTATTACTATTAATTTTACTGGCCATTAAATTGTGCAATGCCAGTTTTAAATGCACATAAGAGCATTTAACCTGTATGTGGAATCATCAAGTCATCTGCAAGAGTGGTTGGCGAATCCAGAGAAGTAACATGAGTAAGAAAGGATAGAGCTGACTTCCTCAGATGTTCCTGCTTCTTGCAATACCACTGCCTTCTTTCTGCCTTGAAAGCAAGTTTCGATTTGATTGGAAGGTGTAGCCCCTTGCGGTTTTCAGTGTCATGCCTAACACTCTTACCTTGTGCTGACGTTGGGTCTCACTGGATTCCCATGCATCCTGGGTGCCCTGGAATTCTGTGTTCATGGGGCACCTTGGATGCCTTGTGCATGTGAAACAGCTCCAAGCGGCTGATATGTATTGCTGGGGTCTCCTGCGCTCACACTTCTCTGCTTACATGGATTTCCCGCTATCCTTCAGACTTCATTTGCAAAATATAAATTGAAAGATAAAATTACTAAGGATTTCAGGACAGTGATGACAAAGCATTAAACCAAAGGTGAGGCCCTTCTGAAGGGGTCCTGCTTGCCTCTGACCTCAGAGCCCTGGCTTGTGGAACACACGTACCCCTGGCCCCAGGAATCCACAAGCCTCTTCTTCCTCTGGGTTTGCTTTTTGTTCTATGACAGAAACTGAGTTCTGCCACTAGGGCTCCAAGAGCTGAGGGAACCCTGGAACTAAGGAGAAACTGAGGAGGAGGAGGAATGTGTGCCCAGGAACCTCTTTGCACAGAGTATGGGGCCACAGGGACTGTGAGCTCCAGCATGGGCTGTACTGTTCATACCCAGCAGACTATGGTGAGGGAGAGACACAGGTCTGCAACCGGAACCCTGATTCTGAGGGTAAAACTCTGATGGATCTGCGCAGCTTCACCCAGCATGAAGCTGAGGGGTTGGAAAGCACAGGACCCCATAGGCAACTGTGTCCTGGGCCTCTTGGTTGCAGGTGGCTCCCAGGGTGAGCTCCCCAGGAAATATGAAGCATCCACAAGGCTTGCTCTTGGGTCCAGAGCAGAGCTGGGTGCCCTGCTTGCTGACTTCTCCTCCTCAGGAGTACCCCTCCAGCTCTGAGGGCTGAGCCGCCACCTTTCTTAAGCATCGGGCCCATGCTGGCTCTGTCAGCTCCAAGGGGCTCAGCCAGGATGCCTCCCAGGGTCTTGGAGGCCAGTTCTGGAAAATTCTCCCTGCCCTGCCCCCCACCTCTTGGGGATTTCCAGTGGTTAGAGGAGAACCACCCCACACCCACAAAGCTCAGCCACACACAGGTGCTTCCTAGGGATTTTATTGGCAATCCAGCCACTGGAGTGACCAGCAGGCCCCTTGGTGGGGGTGGGAGGCTGGGGCAGGCAGAGCAAAGAGCCATTTCTCCTTTGTTCTTAAAGAAAAGAGAACAATAAAGGCTCAGATTTATCTTCTGTTCCCAAGAAGCCAATAGGGGCTTCCCAGATGGTGTTAATGGTAAAACAAGAACAACAAAAAATCCTCCTGCCAACACAGGAGACATAAGAGACACAGGCTTGATCCTTGGGTCCTGAAGATACCCTGGAGGAGGGCATGGCAACCCTCTCTAGTATTCTTGCCTGGAGAATCCCCTGGACAGAGAAGCCTGACAGTCTACGGCCCATGGGGTTGCAAAGAGTGGGACACGACTGAGCGACTAATACACACACAAGAAGCCAATAAGAACAGGGACACTCTGACTCAGTTGCTTACCTGCTAAACTGAGGACATTTTTCAGAGGAGGGAAAGCAAGGAATACAATGTGGAGACTGAGCTGTAATGGTTGTAAAGCCTCTCATCCCGGGCTCGGCCACCCACCACCTCCTCTACACCCTGTGCCAGCCTGCACCAGCCCCTGTGCCTCCATCTATAAGGGAGACCGGTGTGCCCCCCGCCTCTGTGAGGATCACGGCCATCCAGGCTGGGACGTGCCCAGGCAGCGCCCAAGTGGAGGTGCTGTCTTGTTGCTATTGTCCGATTTTCAGAAGCTCTCCCAAAGCAGATTTACTTCCTTTTAAGCAGACAGTAACCTTTGTCTCTACCAGTTTCAGTATTTATATTTGAAAGAAAGAGCCACTGTATCAGAGAACAGGAAATAAGATTTGACCCACAAATGTTTCCTTTTACCAACCGCCCTGGGGAAACTTTGTGGTCAACACCCTCCCTTAAAAAGCTCACTGCAGGAGCTCTGAAATCGTCTCCCTCCATCCCTGGAGAACCTTTGTCTGCTTGGCAGGAGAATGCCTTTCCAGACCCACAGTAAAGCGTTGTGAGTCAAGGGGCCCAGTGAGAGAGGGGTTGCAGCTCTGGAGGTAGGGCAGGCTGAGGGACCAGGCACATCTTAGGACTGGAGCCGCTTCAGAAAACCCTCCCTCTGCCCACACAGAAACACCATCTACCTTGCGAGGAAGGCCATCCTCCCATGCTCCTCTCCTTTGTTCCAAAATGTGTGCCCAGGGCCCAGAATATCTCCGTGGGCTGGGCCTGTCTGACCAAAGCTCCCGGGCAGGTCTGTGCCGTCCAACTGCCGCAGGAGCAGAGTACGATGCTGAGTGCTCCAATGTGGAGCCATCTGCTGTGAAATCGCCTCTCTGTCTTGGGTCAGAAAGGAGAAGAATAACCCACTCTCAGGCCCTGGAAGCGTAAAATGGCACTCCTGGGCTGGACAGGTGCGGGGCATTGTCTGCTAATGAAGTCTTTAAGCCCTGCACGTGAACCCTGCCCACAGGGGCCCAGCAGCCTATGGGGCACTCTCATTTAAGGGCTGTGGAGGAGCTGGAAGTGATGGCTACATTTTAGGCACAGGAGCAGCCACCAAAGGAGAAGGCAATGGCACCCCACTCCAGTACTCTTGCCTGGAAAATCCCATGGACGGAGGTGCCTGGTGGACTGCAGTCCATGGGGTCTCGAAGAGTTGGATACGACTGAGTGACTTCACTTTCACTTTTCCCTTTCATGCATTGGAGAGGGAAATAGCAACCCACTCCAGTGTTCTTGCCTGGAGAATCCCAGGGATGGTGGAGCCTGGTGGGCTGCTGTCTATGGGGTTGCACAGAGTCGGACACGACTGAAGTAACTTAGCAGCAGCAGCAGCCACCAAAATTCCCTGTCCTTATAGATGTTGGCCATTCCAGATCAGTGAGGTTGGCTTGTTACCCCAAAAACAGAGGCAAGGGAAGGAGCAGCAGGCTATACTTGCATCCTAGCCCCTGCTAACCCCACCCTCACCCCACTCCCACCCCACTCCAACAACACACACATTTCTTTTGCTAGGCTCAAGGATAGGGGGTGGACATCAGTGAGTTGGCATCAGAAATGTGTCAAGTGTAGAAACCACACCAGAAGGACTGGGTGTCTATTTAACATTCCAACTCCTCCAGGAAGCCTTCCTTGACTTCTCCAGAGCAGGTAGATTATTCCTTCTTGGAAACTCACACAGTATGGACAACCTGTACCATAAATGTACCCCTAGATAGGAACACAGTCTGCCTGGCCCCAAATCTCAGCTCTGTCATTGACTAGATAGATATGTGACTCTGGGCAAGTTACTTTCTCTCTACTTCGTTCTTTCACTTTTAATCTGAGAACACTGAAAATGCCCACTTGCATAAAGTCATGGCAAGTATACTACTTAAGATATACAAAGTGCTTAGAACAAGCCTTAGACAAGAGGCTGCTATTGTAATCATATATATATATATATATATATATTTTTTTTTTTTTGTGGTAAAGTATGCATAACACAGGGCTTCCCTGGTGGTTCAGCAGTAAAGAATCTGCCCGCAATGCAGGAGACCAGGGTTCAATCCCTGGGTCAGGAAGATCCCCTGGAGGAGGGCAAGGCAGCCCACTCCGTTACCCCTTCCTAGAGAATCCCATGGACAGAGGAGCCTGGCAGGCTGAGGTCCATACGATCACACAGTCGGACATGGTTGAAGCAACTAAGCAGCAACAGCAGCAGCATGCATAACATAAAATTTACCATTTTAACCATTTTTAAGTAGCTCAGTGCCATTAAATGCATTCACGTTGTTGTGCAACCACTGCCACTATCCATCTCTAGAACCTTTTCATCATCTCAAATTGAAACTGTTTCATTAAAGAATAACTCAGCACTTCCCCTTCTCCCCAACCCCTCATAACCTCTTCTACTTTCTGTCTCCAATCATAACTTTTTATATAAAGTTATATAAAGTTTTTATATAAAGTCTTATTTTCTTTATTTCACAAAGAGTTATCAAATACTTACTTGGCACCTGGAACGGAAATAGAATTTGGGGACACAGTGGTCAAGAAGATTGATAAGAGTCTATGCCTTCATGGAGCCTTTACTCTAGTAGGTTGAGGCTCAGTCCAGTTCAGTCGGTCAGTCATGTCTGACTCTTTGCAACCCAATGGACTGCAGCACACCAGGCGTCCCTGTCAACCAATTCCCGGGGTTTACTCAAACTCATGTCCATTGAGTCAGTGATGCCATCCAACCATTTCATCCTCTGTTGTCCCCTTCTCATCCCACCTTCAATCTTTCCCAACATCAGTCTTTTCAAATGAGTCAGTTCTTCACATCAGATGGCCAAAGTATTGGAGTTTCAGCTTCAGCATCAGTCCTTCCAATGAATATTCAGGACTCATATTCAGAATATGATTTCCTTTAGGATGGACTGGTTGGATCTCCTTGCAGTCCAAGAGTCTCAAGAGTCTTCTCCAACACCACAGTTCAAAAGCATCAATTCTTCAGAGCTCAGCTTTCTTTATAGTCCAACTCTCACATCCATACATGACTCCTGGAAAAACCTTAGCTTTGATTAGACAGACCTTTATTGGCAAAGTAATGTCTCTGCTTTTTAATGTGCTGTCTAGGTTGGTCATAGCTTTTCTTCCAAGGAGCAAGCGTCTTTTAATTTCAAGGCTGCAGTCACCCTCTTCATTCTTGAAGAACTATGCAAAAGGTTGAGGCTGGAAATGAGCAAATAAATACACAAGACAATCTCAGAAATGCATGCTACTGTTGAAAAGATAATTTGAACTTGGAAATAGGCAAATGAGAATACAGTACATCCTTTCAAAGCCACACATGGGTTTTCTTTAACAGTACTGCCCAAAGATCATTCAATGCTCCAGAGGACACACCTGTGTTTGATTTAACTATTTACCATTTGATCAGATTGCAGACACTGGGAGTTGGATGTTAACTTGTAGATTTCTTGCCAGTGGAATAGATTATCCCAAAGATTATGGTTTTATTATCCTGTTTGTAGCTAACTAGAAACCTAATTAGGATAAGAGAGCTCAGGAATGAACCCATGTTTATTTGTGCAATTAATCTATGGCAGAGGAGACAAGAATATACAATGGGGGAAAGACAGTCTCTTCAATAAGTGGTGGTTTCTCTTATGACTCAGATGGTAAAAAGTCTGCCTGAAATGCAGATCTGGGTTCGATCCCTCGGTCGGGAAGATCCCCTGGAGACAGGAATGGCAACCCACTCCAGTATTCTTGCCTGGAGAATTTCATGAACAGAGGAGCTTGGTGGGCTACAGTCCATGGAATCACAAAGAGTCGGACACAACTAAGTGACTAACACACCCTCAATAAGTGGTGCTGGGAAAACTGGATAGCTACATGTAAAAGAATCAAACTGGACTACTTTCCCACTCCATACACAAAATTAAATTTTAAATGGATTAAAGACTTAAAGGTAAGACCTGAAACCATAAAACTTCTAGAAGAAAACATAGGCAGTACATTCTTTGACCTTGGTCTCAGCAATATATATATACATATATTTGGCTCTGTCTCCCTAGGCAAGGGAAACAAAAGCAAAAATAAACACATGAGACTACATCAAGCTAAATAGTTCTTGCACAGCAAAGGAAACTATCAACAAAACGAAAAGGCTGCCTATTGAATGAGAGAAGAAATTTGCAAACAATATGTAGGATAAGGGGCTAATATATAAAATATACCAAGAACTCCTACAATTCAATATGAACTCCCCTCCCCCCCCCCAAAAAAACCCAATTAAAAATTGGACAGAAGATCTGAAAGGAGATATTTTCGAAGAAGACAGAATGGCCAACAGGCACATGAAAAGATATTCAACAACATCTCAAACTACTCCAAGCCTGAAGCCAGCTGTTTCTTCCACCAGATTTTGTCTCCTCCCTGGCTGTGAGACTTTGGGTTCGGGAAGTGGATGCCCTGCAGAAAGGCATGGAGAGAGAGGGGCCAGCCCTGGGCTGGCTGGTAGGAACCTAGAAGGGGAGCGTCCAGCGCATCCCAAGAAGCTGCCCTGGGGCTCCGGCGCATCCCAAGAAGCTGCCCTGGGGCTCAGCGTTGGCCGTGGTCACCAGTGTGTTGGAATCAGGGGACTTGGCCGTAGTCCTGCTGTAGGACCTGTCCAGTAAAATATGAGTGATACTTTCAGCTCTAAAACCCTCCAGAATTCCCTGAACACCAGCCCCCAAAACTACTCTTCAAATCCCCTTTCTTGCACAGAGGAGTCCTCATGATAGCGCTACTGAACACTGCCCTCTAGGGGAACCGTGTGTTCTGGCTGTAACCCCTCTGGGGGAAGGGATGACAGGCTTTTCCACAGAGACCCAGCCCACTCTAGTCCTCGGAGCTCCTACTGTGTGCCAGGTGCAGTCAGCTGTTGTCAGGTACTGGGAGCAGCACATGAGCTCAGGCCATGCCTGTCTTGTTCACCTTTGGGCCTCAGCACATCATGTTGCCAGCACATACTGAATATTCCGTAAGTGCTTTTTAAATGAAAAAACAAGATGCAGTGTTTGGATCTTAATGAAATTAATGTGGGGACTGTCTTGTGTTACTTCAGAGCTCTGGCATGAGCAGAAGTTGTGTCTTAAATTAAGCTCAACCTAACAGGCAGCTGCGTGTACTGTTGAGCAGAGTTCTGGAGGCAGACGGCTTGGGTTCCATTCCTGGCTGTGCCACTTACCAACCCTGTGATCTCCGATAGATTACTTAACCCCTCTGGATCTAAATTTCTCTTCTGTTAAAACAGGGCTCCCTCATTGTATTGCCATGAGGGTTAAAATAATTAAAAATTGTAAAGTATTTAAGAGAGTACCTTTGCACTGTGTTAGTACATGTTTTTTTAAAAAAAATGGGAAAACTTGCTAAAAAATGGAGTTCACAATGAACAGTCTAAGTAATAAGGTACTGAATTGTCCATAACAGAGGATGTGTTAACTCTTTAAGATAATCAATCATAACTATTATCTATTAGGCACTTAATGTCCTCCAGCACTAATGCTAAGTACTATGCACTTTTTATCCTATTTGTTTCTATGATAACATCATGAGGCTGGTATTACTGTCATTGTCTAATGCAGGAAACAGAGGCTTTGTGACAGGTTGAGATCCCTTAGCAGGGAGTTGTTGATTCTGAGGTGAGTCATGTTCAGAACTCAGGGAACACCTGGGTGCCCGAGGTCAAGTGGGGCATGGGAAACAGGAGGAAAAGGCAGGTGAGCGATCTGTGGGCTGGAGGGAACACTCCAGGATTGGCCAAAGCCCAGGGCTTGGTGATATGAAACCCTTTGTGTTGGGGCCCAAAGGCAGAGGAAGGGCAGTGGGGGCGGGGAGGCGGAGGCAGCTTTGGTAGCAATCAATCAGTTAAGTCAACCAACCCATCAAGCCAGAGACAAGCTGTGTTTGGCAACGGAGGGGAGGGAGGGGCTGACAGGTGTTTCCAAATGCCCCAGGTGCAAGACAGTGCCTCAGCCGGTTCATGAAGCTCTTCAAAGCAGGAGGTGTCCTTGCAGAGAAAGAGCTGGAAAATACTGGAGGAGGGAACAGCAGGTAGATGGGATGAAAGATGGTGGGGGGGGACGCGGGGGAGGGGGGACTTCCTCAGCGAAGTGGGGACAAGCCTTTCACAGCAGGAACAGGATGGAGGATAGGAAGGGAGAGACATACCTAAAGACAAAGAGGAAAGCTTTGCTTTTACAATTAAAAAAAAAAGTGGAGATTCAGTTTTGTCTTTATAATAAAAAAGGAGCTGAGATCCTCAAGTTTAGGTCATGAAGTCCTGAGTTTGGAGGCTTGAGAAAGGCATAGTTTGTAATAAGCCTGAGTGAGGTATCCTGGCAGAGCAAGAGAAGCAAAGAAATCTTGAGACCCAGCAGGAGGAGCTGGGGAAGGAGGGCGGGAAATCAGGGGTGCTCAGCAAGACGCATTATTTATATGTAGGGGAGGTAAGAGCTAGCTCAGTCTCTCTGCTACTCAGCCCCCTGGTTCTTGCACAAGAACCCCGAGTTCTGGGCACTCTGGGAACTGTCCTATTCACCTATAAGTTATTTTTTCTCCTTGTCCAGCCACGAAAGCCACCACTCAAGAGCACATGGAGCCCTTTCAGTGGCCCCATAGGACTCCTTGGGCTTACACATCTGGCGTGCTCTCTATCCACTTCCTCTACCCCATGCCTTCTCCACACTGACTCTCAGGAAGACATCGGTGACCAAAGAGGGGCATGACTGCAGCCTCCAGTCTGTTTCCTTGGATAAAGCATTCCCCAGTTTTCTCATGGGCCGCTAAGTGGGCATCAGATGAACACCGTGACTTCGTTTTCCAGGTGGGAGAGTTGACTGTATCGGGTTCTCCATCATTTGCAAGCTGCATCAGGCTGCCAGGAGTTGTCTTGATATTGAGGCAAGAAGGGTCTGGTGCTGCGATCTGTACCTCCCTCCATCCTTCCCACACAGGATCGCTCCCATCATTGTCCTAACTGTGGGGTCCCAGGGGGTGTTGGGGCAGGGATGGCAAACATTTGAAACATACATATCATCGTGCTTTAATCTGGCGTCTGTGGCAGACACCCATAATGTGTCGTGCAGTATTTCTCAACACGGTACTCCAGGCAGCAGCACAAAACAAGTGCAATGGGAACTCCAGGTAAAATCTGTTCATTATTCCATTTGTAGGGTGGGTAGCTCCAACACCCTTCCTCCTGTGAAGTGGGATGGCTGAAGGTGAAGTTGTGAAGGCATGAGGTGTGGCTTTGCCTCTCAGCCCCCCTTCCCCTTTACTTCCAGAGCTGGGTTCTCTCCTGAAGGTCAATCTCCTCAGGGTCCTGAGGAGCTAAACAGATTATCAGGGTCATTGATTGGCCATGATGGGAGGAGCAATGGGTTCCCATCACAGCCATACCCTCTTCACTGCCTTCCTCTCCCTAAGGCTCTTCTTTTCTGTAAAGGAGACAAATGGCACCCACCTGTGAATCCTTGGCCCCAGGACTGAGGCTCAGAATTAGAAATGAGACCCTGTATGTGTAAGATTCTAAATTGAAATGATCTTTATCAGCTTAAGAAAATCTTACATTTAATCCCCAGCAACAACACTTCACATATTTTAACAGGTGCTTTGAAGGCACGGAGCTTTGCTGGTGGCTCAGACAGTAAAGAATCTGCCTGCAATGCAGGAGACCCGTGTTCAATCCCTGGGTCAGGAAGATCCCCTGGAGAAGGAAATGGCAACCCACTCCAGTGTCCTTGCCTGGAGAATTCCATGGATGGAGGAGCCTGGTGGGTTACAGACCATGGGGTCACAAACAGACCCAGCTGAGCGACTTTCACTTGGGAGCACAGCTTTTTAGTTTGAAAGGAACGATTCTGATGATGGAATTTTTAAGAATGTATTTATTGGGTCTTTGTTGTGGAATGCAAGATCTTTGGTTTTAGTTGCAGCATGAGGGATCTAGTTCCCTAACCAGGGATTGAACCCAGGCCTCCTGCATTGGGAGCTCAGCGTCTTAGCCACTGGACCACTGGAGAAGTCCTTTATGGTAGAATCTTTAACTGGCATAGATATTTGGAGGTAAGCTGTGCCTTGTGGCGCCCTCAAATCTACCTCATGCTGCCGCAGAACTCACATGTATATGGTGCTTAACAGGTGATAAATAAACAGCTGATAAAGAGTTTGGCACTTTCTCTTATGAGCACTCTGTTGCTATTTTTGTGGCATCAGCATGGCTATACCAGTGAGACTTTGTAAATTTCCTACCTGGTAGATGCTGCAAATTCCTTACTTTCTCTTCCCCCCTGTTTTTAATCAAGGGCTCATGATGGAAGGTAACTTGCTGGGCAGGGACCACAGTGTGTAGAAGTTCTGTCTAGGCCGAAAACGCCCAATCTGGGATCATTCACCCATCTCTGCCCCCGAGGGCAGGGAGTGCACAGCCAAGCCAAGTCAACGGGAGGGTTATTTTTAATCCCAAAGATGCAGTTTGAGAATAAACAGCCTTGGCCCTGGAGTACCTGTCAAATGAGTGTGGGCCTGGAGGTGTCAGAACATGGCCACTTCCCAGCGCCCCAGGGCGCCTCCAGAAACTAGAGCCGCACAGCCGGGCATATTTTTACACACACTGATTGCTGCGGCCTCTGAGGGCCAGCAGGTCCTATGAGGATGGGGTGGGAGCCCCATGAGCCATGACCTTTAAATCCAGTCAGGCCCTAACCCGAGATGGTGCCTGGCATCCCCGCCCCCTCCCCCAATCTCTCATTGCCCAATGCTCCCAACCCCTCCACCTGCTGCCCCATCCCTATCCCAGACTCACAGAGCTGAAGGCCACTGGTGAGTATCATCTTTCCTTCTTTTATACTTTCCTCTTCTCTTCCTTTATTCTCTGTAACACAAATAATTCATATTCATTGTAGAAAAAATTAGAATATTGAGATGAACAAAAAGAAAAGAAGGGACTTACCTGGCAGTCCAGTGGTTAAGACTCCCAATTTATAAAGCAGAGGGCATGGGTTCAATTCCTGGTCAGGGAACTAAGTCACAGGTTGTACAGTGTGGCCAAAAAAAATTTTTTTTGTTTTAATTTAAAAAAGAAAGGAAAAATCCCTATCACCCCTTGATCCTATCCCACTGTGGATGAGGACCAGCACTTGGTAATACTTGGTGGATATTTTCCCTGACTTTTTGCTATGAATATTTTTTACACGCATTTATTTTTTTCCAAAACAGGAACTCCACCCAAGGCCTGGTACTGAGGAAACCATGACGGCTCCTCATTTAGAAGGAATGCTGACCTTCTCTCCCACTGAGGGCCACAGGCTTCGTGGCCAGGGCTTTGAGAATGTTACAGGAAAATGCAGCCCAGTGCCTATTTCATACAAGCAATTCTCCTCTCCATCCTCATCTTTTCCAGCAGGAATCATTTTGCCAGTGTCAGGTTTTGTCTGTCTAGTTAAGAAGGCAGGCTCTGGGGATTTCCCCTGTGGTCCAGCAGCAAAGACTCCAAGCTCCCAGTGCAGGGGAGTCCGAGTTCAACCCCTGGTCAAGGAACTAGATGCCGCAAGCCACAACTAAGAGTTCAAGTGTGTGCTCAGTCCTACTCTTTGCAACCCCCTGGACTGTAGCCTTCAAGAGTCCTCTGTCCATGGAATTTTCCAGGCAAGAATACTGGAGTGGGTTGTCATTTCCTACTCCAGGGGATCTTCCTGACTCAACAATAGAACCCACATCTCTTGTGTCTCCTGCATTGACAGGTACTGTGCAACCTGGGAAGCCCAAGAGTTTGAGCTTGAGTTTGAACTAAAGTTTGAACTAAAGATCCTATGTGCCATAATTAAGACCCAGTGCAGCCAAATAGTAAACATTTGAAAAGAAGAAGAAGAAAGCAGGCTCTGGAGTCAGGAAGCTTCAGTCTAAACCCTTGCTCTGCTTCTAAATAACTGTGTAAAGTTGGGCAAGTGGCTTAAATCCTCATTTATAAAACAGGGGTGAAGATAAGATACCTGTTACAGGCCTGGCATGAGAATTCAGTGAACTAATACAGGTAGAGCAACGGGAAGAGAGGCTGGTACACAGTAAGTGCACAATAAACATTAGCTCTTGTTCTGCTATAATGATTATCTTCTTAAGTTGTATGGAATACCTTCTGTTTCTGGCACTAGTCAAGCTTCCTGTATGACTTGGGGCAAATTAATTAATTGACCTCTTTCTTACTTTGTTCGATAGGTGTTCAAGGCAGTCGTGGAATGGGGAGTAATTCTGGGTACTTGGATATCAAGAGATTTAACACATTTGCATCATGGGGTCACTTTCAAGTGTTAAAAGCCATGTGGCTTCCATTGGAATTCTCACGCACATACTACTCCAGTTGTTGAAGGCTGCTTATAAGTACCTAGGGGTTCACCACTAGGTAATGTGTACCACTTTTGTGTCTGTTTAAAAACTTCCATAATAAAAATTTTATACATATATATGTATATAATATGTCCAGGGCTTCCCTGGTGGCTCAGATGGTAAAGAATCTGCCTGCAATGTGGGAGACCCAGCTTCGATCCCTGGGTCAGGAAGATCCTCCAGGGAAGAGAATGGCAACCCATTCCAGTATTCCAGTATTCTTGCCTGGAGAATTCCATGGACAGAGGAGACCGATGGGTTACAGTCCATGGGGTCGCAAAGAATTGGACATGACTGAGCCACTAACACACACACACACGCGTATATAATATATATATTCTAAAAAATCCACATCACTCTACTTTCACACTTTTTCTTCATTGTTTTAACATACTTCTTTACAATGTTAAAGAATCTTTTTTTCATTAATGAAGACAATGCAACCTTTAGAAAGGGCTTCCCCTGGGACACACAGGTGTTGACAGAAGCCGTGGCTGGTCTGTAACAGGCTCTGACTCTGGGCTGGCCATACTCAGCTGCACTGATGATGTGCAGAATTCCCAGCTGACAGGCGATGGGGACAGAGAGCAGACGCGCTCTGCTCCTGGTGCCAGGCTGCCCGGCTTCCTCTCTGCGCGTCCCAGTACTGGCTTCCAGCCCTTAGCTGGGGTCACCCTCGTCTTATCTTTGTCAATGTCCAGCACTTAGTGTACACCGCTAAAACTCTGAGAACAGAAGAGGTGGAGGTTAGAGACACCCATCGGGATCCATCAGAACTTTCCACCTCAAGGTTAAGCAGCCCTGACGTCTGTCCCCTCCCTCTTCCAGGGAGCAGAACAATCAGCAGATTGCTCACCTCTTTCTCCCTGGTTTTGGCACCGCCTCCAGACTCTTGACAACACAGATGTCATGTCCTCTGTTGAGAGGACCAAGCTCACCTTGCTTTTTGTGACCATCCAGATGCGTTGGCTCCTTTTGTTGCTACCAACGTTATTATTGTGAATAATTACAGCTTCCAATCACTGATTGATTACTGGGCATCAAATGTTGTTCATCCATGGGTATGGTCTGATTTAATCCACACAACAGCCAATAAGGTAAATACTGTCATCCCATTTTTCAGAGGAAGATGTTGACGTTTACAGAGGCTAAGTGACTCATCCAGGGTCACAGAGCTAATAAATGGAAATTGAAATCACAGGCTGATTCCAAAACTCATTTGCTGTTGTTGTTATTTAGTCACTCAGTTGTGTTGGACTCTTTGCAACCCCATGGACTGTAGCTACCAGGCTTCTCTGTCCACGGGATTCTCTAGGTAAGAATACTGAAGTCGGTTCCATCCTTCTCCAGGGGATGTTCTGACCCAGGGATCCGACCTGTGTCTCTGCGTTGGCAGGTGGATTCTTTACCACTGAGCCACCAGGGAAGCCTTCCAAAACTCATGCTCTTAACACTATGCTAATTAAGACTCTTTTCCATTCTCAGAAAGAGGAGCAGGATGTAAAAGAATGGCTAGCTTTCACTAGGCCTACAGGTACTGTTTTGTCTATATCATAAACAGAGATTACCATGAAGTGGACCCCCTTGTTTCCTGGGCTATGGCCTTTTATGAAGGGACCCTGGGAGGCAGGTATATTCATGTGTGTGTACCTCTAAATGTATGAAGGCATCCGCAGGTGGAGGACTGTCAGGAAAGACTGCTTTCAGCACACACGGCTCCTGCCTCTGCTCTGACACTCACCAGCCTGCTCTCTTGAACCAACCCATTCCCCCTCTCTGGGAATCAGTTTCTTCATCTGTAAAACAGGGATAACAAAACCTAGGTTATGGTCAGCAAGCACATTCAAGGAGATCCCAAGTGGGATGTGCCCAGCTGAGTGTCTAACTAAAGCAGAGCTTGAAAACAAAGGTGTGCCTGAGACAGTGGTCCACAGTAGGATCTGGAATAGGAGAGAAAGGGGCGGTGGGGGTGTGTGTGTGGGTGGTGGAACGGAAGGGGGTGGACACCATCCTGTTGTTCTGAGTGCTAAGTTGGCCCTCTCTGCCTCAGTTTCCCTACCCTCTTGCCCAGAGTGCTGGCCGGCTCTCCACATACCCTCCATCCTGCTCCCAGCTGAAAAGAAGATCCTGCTCCTTGTCCACCACACAGGTCACAGCCACGTGTGCTGGGCAGCAGGTGGCTGGCGAGACCCCAGCGGGCTTCTGGTCCAAGAAGTTTGGCCACCTGTGCTGTGAGCCACTTTCTCTTAGGAAACCGAGAATCAAGTGCATTCCTGACCACCTTTCTCTGCCAAGGACACACACACACAGACACACGGACAGACACAAAGATACACAGACACACTGGCTCGCTCCCAGCCCCCAGGCCCAGCGGTCCCCCCTCTTCAGCTCTGACTCTGTGGTCTAATAAGGGTAGGTGAGAAAGGGTCATGCGATTCCAGAGAGATTCCCAGTGCTCTCCTCCAAAAGCCTTTCAGCTGAATGTTCAGCTCTGGGCTAGTGTCCAGAGCCCGGGGCCCCAAGGCTGAGTCACGGGTTCCTCGAGCCCCAAGTCGCAGTTCTAGCCCAGTCCAGACCTCGGGCCTTTAAAAAAAACTCATAGGTCATCCCTCTGAGTCAGCAAAGGTTCCCACAGAAACTCCATTTGGTGTGCATTTAATCACAGGGTATTTTTAAAGCCTCATCTGGAGGTAATTTGGAATTTAAATTACCAGGAGAGAGGATATTTTTACCAGAAGAAGGGCTTGGAATAGTTACATCCTGTCAGTTATTGATCAACCATTTCCAAAGGATTAAAAAAAAATAGACCTGTTTTTACCAAATATGTTATAAAAATTCCCTTCAGGATTTGGTCATTATTAGCGTAACTGATATAAATTGTTCCACGACACTTAGGAATGTGTTCCATGACACATTTCACAAATTTTCTAAATTAAATTGAATCATACTTAGACCTCCATCTACCGGGACCACAAAAAATTCCCAGCCACTTTTCAGGGCCCCTCACTCTCCCTCCACACAGAAGTCTGAGGCCTTCAGGATTCCAGAAACATGGACAAGGGCACCAGGGCTGTGATGGTCACTATTGAGCGGCCTCTTGTCCAAGCTCTAGTAGGCTACTTGGAGGTGGCTGCTGCCGCTGCTGCCCACAGCATCCTCTCCAAATCCAAGGCCACAGAGCAAGTGTTAAGCCCCAGGCATCCCTTCCCCTCCTAGTCACGCCCCCAAGGCCCTGCCAACTCCAGAGTGCCTGGTGGAGGCCCAGCACTCAAGGGTCCTGCCAGCCCTTAATGACTTCTGGGCCCTAGGCCCCCTCCCAACCCTCTCCATCTCTAACAAGTAGTGTTAAGACTCCAAACCCTTAGAAAATCTAAGAAAGGCCTCTAACTTTTCCCTGGGGCAAGAGAAACCCAACCCTCGAAAACGCAGAGGCCTCTGGAGAGGAAAAGGGGAAAATAGCTCACATTCTTTTCCAGTGAGCCTGCAGAAGAAAAACAGACATGGTTAATTTCTCAATCACAGTAGTCCCTGACTTAGGCAATAATTACTCGATTTACTTAGCACTGCACACTCTTTGGGGAGTAGGTAGAGAAACTGTTGGGACCAAAACAAAAACAAAACCCCTTCCTTAACAAAGGTTATGAAATCTTTTGGCTTCTGTGATTTTCAGGGTCTCTCTAGGATACTCCTGTTTGGACATGACATCAAACCACACAGATGCCATCCAGTAGCTTGGTGTCCAGTAGCTTGGTCTCGTGGTTGTTCTTCTTTGTGGAAGAACTACAATCCATTTGAGGACAGATGAGGTTGAGATGCTTCCTAGGTGGCATTAGCGGTAAAGAACCTACTTGCCAATGCAGGAAACACAAGAGGCATGGGTTCGAACCCTGGGTCGGGAAGATTTCCTGGAGGAGAGCATGGTAACACACTCTAGTATTCTTGCCTGGAGGATCCCTGGACAGAGGAGCCTTATGGGCTACAGTCCATAGGGCTGCACAGAGTCGGACACAACTGAAACGACTTAGCATGTATGCATGAGGTTGTGATAAGGGATGAAATTCAAGTAAACATGGGTTAGCTTCAACTCACACCCAATACCACAGAAGGCAGGGGAGCTTATGGTTAAGAGGAGTGGCTATGGAATCAAATCAATCAGAGTTTGAGTTCTGGCTCCATAACTTTTTGGCTGTGTGAATTTAGACAAGTTACTTTACCTCTCTGAGCCTCCATTTTTCCATTTCTAGTATATAAGCAACCTTGCAATTAAAAGAGCTATTCTTTACAGGATTAAGTAAAAATTTCATAAGCAACTTGTGATTTATAATAAGTATTCAGTTCAGTTCAGTCACTCAGTCATGTCTGACTCTTTGCAACCCCATGGACTGCAGTCTGCCAGGCTTCCCTGTCCATCACCAATACCAACTCAAACTCATGTCCATCGAATCAGTGATGCCATCCAACCATCACATCCTCCGTCATCCCCTTCTCCTCCTGCCTTCAAACTTTCCCAGCATCAGGGTCTTTTCAAATGAGTCAGTTCTTCATTGCATCAGGTGACCAAAGTATTGGAGTTTCAGCTTCAGCGTCAATCCTTCCAATGAATATTCAGGACTGATTTCCTTTAGGATGGACTGGTTGGATCTCCTTGCAGTCCAAGGGACTCTCAAGAGTCTTTTCCAACACCACAGTTCAAAAGCAGCAATTCTTCGGTGCTCAGCTTTCTTTATAATCCAACTTTCACAGCCATACATGACTACTGGAAAAACAATAGCCTTGACTAGACAGACCTTTGTTGGCAAAGTAATGTCTCTGCTTTTTAATATGCTGTCTAGGTTGGTCATAGCTTTTCTTCCAAGGAGCAAGTGTCTTTTAATTTCATGGCTGCAGTCACCATCTGCAGTGATTTTGGAGCCCAAGAAAATGTCTGTCACTGTTTCTATTGTTTCCCCATCTATTTGCCATGAAGTGATGGGACCAGATGCCATGATCTTAGTATTTTGAATGTTGAGTCTAAAGCCAACTTTTTCACTCTCCTCTTTCACTTTCATCAAGAGGCTCTTTAGTTCTTCTTTAATAAGTATATATTTGATCAACATCCCTCTTCCTGGCATGTAGCTCCTAGGACCCTTGGAATTTCCTGTAATGAAAACAATGCAAGTGTCTTTTGTTGTATGAATGAGGTGACTTTGGGGAAGCACATAGGTCACCTCAGGATGGGGACTGGTCACCAGAGGAGTCAACGGGTGACTAGAGACAACTTTCAGCCCTCTTTGGGGAGGGGAGAGCAGCTGAAGACTGAGTTCAGTCACCAAGGGCCAGTAATTCAATCTATTGTGCCCATGTAATGAGGCTTCTGTAAAAACCCAAAAGTGGAAGAGTGGCGAGCTTGGGGAGGGCATGGACACTCTGAGCCCCTTCCCACATACCCTAGCCTATGCTCCTCTTTCACCTGGCTGTTCCTAAAGTATATCCTCTTATAATAAACTGGTAACCTGTTCCCAGGTGGCTCAGTGGTAAAGATTCTGCCTGCCAATGCAGGAGATGCGGGTTCAATCCTTGGGTCAGGAAGATTTCCTGGAGGAGGAAATGGCAACCCACTACAGTATTCTTGCCTGGATAATCCCATGGACAGAGGAGCCTGGTGGGCTACAGTCCATAGGGTTGCAAAGAGTTGAAGAGGTGTTGGAGAAGACTCTTGAGAGTCCCTTGGACTGCAAGGAGATCCAGCCAGTCCATCCTAAAGGAAATCAGTCCTGAATATTCATTGGAAGGACTGATGCTGAAGCTGAAGCTCCAATACTTTGGCCATCTGATGCAAACTGACTCATTTGAAAAGACCTTGATGTTGGGAAAGATTGAAGGTAGGAGGAGAAGGGGACAACAGAGGATGAGATGGTTGGATGGCATCACCGATTCAATGGATATGAGTCTGAGTAAACTCCAGGAGTCGGTGATGGACTGGGAGACCTGGCATGCTGCAGTCCATGGGGTCACAGAGTCGGATATGACTGAGCAACTGAACTGAACTGACTAAGCACACACACATAATCTAGTAAGCTAAATGTTTCTCTTGAGTTCTTGAGTTCTGTGAGCTGCTCTAGCAAATTAATTGAACCAAGGATGGGGTCATTGGAATTCGCAGTGTTTAATATGTTGGTCAGAAGCACAGGGGAGAACCTAGGCTTGCAACTGTCACATGAAGTGATGGTTGGGGGTGGGGACAGTCTTGTAGGACTAAGACCTTAACACGGGGACTCTGATGTTATCTCCAGGCAGACAGTGTGAGAATTGAGTTGCAGGACACCCAGCTGGTGTTGGAGAACAGCTTGGTGTGGGGGGAAAACCACATTGGAATTGGTGACAGAATCTTACAACTATGGCACACCAAGACAGAGATACCTCTGTGCCCAGAGCTTCAGAAATTAAACTTTGTACAGTTTTTCATAGTCCATAATATTTCAGAAAGGGAACTTCTCTGGCCTGGGTTGGTCTTCTCTGCCTTTATTAAATATAAACACATTTTTCAGCCATTGAATGGACTATAGCCTGAATTCAACAGTGACGGGATATGTGTCACTCAAGAAGCCAGACTGCCTGATGGAGCTGCCCTCTGAAGAACCTTAACAGCATCCAGGGAGTTCCATCATCAGTCCTCCTCTTTGAAAGAAACAAGGACTTAAATAATTAGAGAGTATCATGTTTCCTAAAATTCTTGCTGATGTATCTCTTCCCTAAAATTATCCTTTAGAAAAGAGGGAGTGGTCTTAGGCAAGCTCTTAATTACAGGGTGTTCTCATAATAATTGTATTTTTGAATAAAAGAACACTATTTGGAGAATGTACAAAATCCTCAAAGAAACTCAATCAATGTTATTTTTAGGTTGGTAAGGAGATCACTCAACAGATTTTGTTAAAAAAGGAAGCAAAGAAATGAATATCAATGTACTCATTATTTCTGGGGCAAGACCTTCACAAATGTGAGCACTGGTGGTGGTGGTTTAGTCACTAGGTCATGTCTGACTCTTGTGATCCCATCAACTGTACCCTGCCAGGCTCCTCTGTCCATGGGATTCTCTAGGCAAGAACACTGGAGTGGGTTGCCATTTCCTTCTCCAGAGCATCTTCTCAACCCGGGGATCAAATCCACGTCTCCAGTGTCCCCTGCACTGCAGGCAGATTCTTTTATCACTGGGCCACCATGGAAGCACTGGATATTACTGCAAACAACCTTTTAAAGATCACTGATCAAAATGATACTAAAACTAGTTATGTTACAGAAATCATATATGTACTCACAAAAAAAAACTTAGAAAATTTGTCTTACAAATAGGCCAGTGGGTACTTGTGGCTTGGTATAAATTTCCAGTAGCAACAAGAAACATAGATTCACAAAGTGCTGGATTTCAAACAGTTTTAGGAATTAAAGATGACTGTGGGAGAGGACTCAAGAAACAGCTCCAGTGAGAGAGACAGTGATGGTAAAGAGAAGTTGGAACAAATCTGTTCCATGAAATGCAAAAGAGGGAGAAAAAAGGTAATCTTTCTTTGTGACTTTATATCATGTGATTTGTAAGTTTGTTGTAAATAATAAATATCATTAGCTGTATTTGACTTTTCTGCCAACATTCCTAAAACTTTATACATTCAAGTTGTGTCCCCTTCCCAGAGTTTTTTGTTGTTGTTGTTTGTTTAATCTCTCATTTGGAAAAAAACAAAAGATGAATGTCAGTATTCAGGGTTGACTTTTGCTCGGGTATATAATTTAAGCTGTAACAGGAAAGGTGATGAAGGTCCCTGACCTTCCTTGCCAAGCAAGCCCACCTGTGCTGAAGGTAACAGACTCCTCTTAGACTTGCTTTTATTGGTGCCTCTTTGGCAGGACCAGGTTTGAATCCCTGGGAACCTGAGCTCACTGAGGACATGTTGCTGTTGTTCAGTTGCTAGCTGTGTCCTACTCTTTGGGACCGCATGGACCACAGCACGCCAGGCTTCCCTGTCCTTCACTATCTCCCAGAGGTTGCTCAAATTCAAGTTCATCAAGCCGGTAATGCCATCCAACCACCTCATCCTCTGTTGTCCCCTTCTCCTCCTGCCTTCAATCTTTTCCAGCATCAGGACCTTTTGCAATGAGTCGGCTCTTGGCATCAGGTGGCCAAAGTATTGGAGCTTCAGCTTCAGTGTCAGTCCTTCCAATGAATATTCAGGGTTGATTTCCTTTAGTGAACTTAGAACTACTGCCTTCACTTACCCAAGAGCAGAAAATTGCCTGGTTCTTCCCAAGAAGAACTCCTAAGTGCTCTGGACTGAAGGTGTCCCCCATCCCCAAAATTCACATATTGAAGTCCTAACCCCCAGTGAGATGGTGTTTGGAGATGAGACGTTGGGGAGGTAATTAGGTCTCGATGAGAAGATGAGGGTGGGGTCTCCGTGGTGAGATTAGTGCCCTTATAAGAAGAGGAGGGGACTAGAGCTTCCTCTCTCTGCTGCATGAGGATCCAGGGAGAAGGCAGCCATCTGCAGGCCAGGAATGGGCAGCAAAGAGGTAATGAACTTCTGTCCGGCTTCCCTGTGGAAGAGCAGAAGAACTGACTTCCTCTGTCCATTGCTTTGAAAGTCCAAGCCCAGCACAGCAGAGAACCATCACTAAAACCACAGATTGGAAAGGCTGATGATGCCACAGGGAGCGTATGGTTTCCCCTCTCCCTACTGCGGGTCCCCCAGGCATCAAGGAAGGCAGGGAGGGAGGGTTCCCAAATTCCACCCTCCTTTGCAGCCCAGGAGATATAGTCAGGGGATAATTGACTGTCTGCAAAGGACTCTGTCAGGGCCTCCAGGAGCTTACTTCCCACCCCCTCATCCCCTCCCAGCTGCCAACTCTGTCTGGACCATAGACAAAGCAGCGGGTTGTAACCAAAATGACAGAGTATAGAATATCTGAGATTGTTTCCAATTAGTTTTTCAAGCAGTCCTACAGAGGGGGTCAGATTTTTTAAGTGCTACTTTGCACATTAAGTAATCATCACTTTCAGCCTCTCTGAGCAGAGCGTCCAGAGCACCTTCTCTTGGGTCTCCTGGGCAGGAATCCAGAAGTTTCCATTTCATGGAAATCCAGAGCCTTTATCCTTCCTGTCAACATTGATGATAAAAGTTGTAGATCATTAGATCCTGGGTAACTCAATGTGGCAGCAGCCTTTCATGATGTTTGCTTTTTTAAAAAGTTATAAAGTCGAGAAGGTAAGAGCAAACTGTTCCTGGTGAGATGCCTTCCCTGTACCAGCTCTGCTTCCAGTAACGCTGCCCCATGTGGAGGTTTGTGCAGAAGCCTGACAAGGCGCTAAATGACCTCAGTTTATTTCAGTGGGAGGAAGGTTGTTTTAGTTGAATTCATAAGCAGATAATAATAAAATCAGTGAGGCCCATTGGAAAACTGCCATGATGAGCAGGATTGAACCATCATTATTTAAACCTGTTGGTATTAATGCAGAAAATGTATCACAAGCTCTCCTTCCCTCAGTAGTTCATGAAACTTGGATACACATAAATGGAAGACCTTAGAGTTATGCCAAACCTTAGGCACACCTTTGGAAAGCTTAGATAAGGAAGCCCTCCACCAGAAGCTCATAAAACCCAAGCGGGATAGAGTTTTGGAGTCAGAGCAGAGCCTTCAGCTCTGGGACATCAGAGCTTCACCTCATGCTGTTCCCTTCTTCATGGAGGCCATCCTTCCCCTCTTCCCACCTTGGCAACACCTAGCCATTCTCAAAGACCATCTCAGGGACTTTCCTGTGGTCCAATGGTTAACACTCCACACTGTTAATACAGGGGGTCATGGTTCCATCCCTGGTCAGGGAACTAAACCCCACATGCCACAACTAAGACTTGGTGCAGCCAGATAAAGAAATAATTTTTTTTTTAAAAAAAGGACCAGTTCAAGTCCTGAAAATTAATTTGGCACCAGTTTTGGAAAGTCCAAAATTGTCACCTAGTTCTATAATCTACCCCCCTTTATAATTTTGAGCAAGAATTTAACACCATTGCTGACTGGAGACTCACTGCCCCCAGAGATAATCCATTCTAGCTCCAAATAGCTTCATTTTTATTAATAATAATATATACTATTTGGGCCTCCCTTGTGGCTTAGCTGGTAAAGAATCCGCTTGCAATGCAGGAGACCAGAGTTCGATCCCTGGGTTGGGAAGATCCCTTGGAGAAGGGAAAGGCTACCCACTCCAGTATTCCTTCCTGGAGAATTCCATGGACTGTATAGTCATGGGGTCCCAAAGAGTCGGACACGACTGAGCGACTTTCACTTTCATATACTATTTACAGTGTACTAACTTAAGCCTGACAACTGTCATGTGATGTAATTCTCACAACAACCTTACGAGGGAAGGTTTTATTTCTCTTTGGGAATCCAGTAGGGACTGCACAGCTCTGAGCACACCTCTGATGGACTGAGTGGCAGTGGAGAGAGTATCAGACCAAGAGTCTGGTGTCTTGGACTCTGGTTCCAGCTCTGCCACCTCCAGACCAGCCCTCCCCCTTCTCTAGCCTCTGTTTCCCCGCATGAAGCAGATGATGTGTTGACGTGTGCCCCCACCTCTCTTTGATGCTGGCCAGCTAAGCGCTGGAGCTCTCTCAGGCCACAGGACTGGAAGTTAAGGCCAGGGAGATGGAATCCATTACTTAGACTGAATCACGTCCTCAGGCACCTACCTAGGGAAGCAGAAGTGGTCCCCTAGAGCACACAGCTGGGACAGGGAGCCAGGCAGAACCCATGGGCAAGTGCTAACTTCTGTAGGCACCTTGATCTATTTGTCCTCTACACTCTCCAGGCTTACAACAAGCAGAACTAACACTTGCATAATTCAGTCTTTCAGCCTCTAACCTTTTCAGAACTTTCTCAATATTTAGCAAAATATAATTGCAAAAGATAATAAAGATACTCCACTCATAAGGTTATTATGAGAATAAAATCATGTGACAATTGTCAGGCAAAAGCTAATACACAGTAAATAGTATATATTATATTATTAATTAATATTATAGTATATTATAGCAATATATCATTAATAAAAATGAAGCTATTTGGAGCTAGAAGGGGTTATCTCCCTTCTTTTCCAAATCTCAATATTTCACACAGTGTCACTGATAATCTCCAGAAATTTCTTTGGAAAATTCCTTACTGGCTAATTCATCAAGAAAGTTAGGAAGGTGGACTGGGTTCAGCCTTCATCATTGTGTTGGGGAGTTTTTCATTCATTTGTTCATGTATTTCACAAGCTGTGTGTGGCAGATGGTGGGGTGGCTATTATATCCTAGGCACTGTGCTGAGTGGTGTCTTGGTCATCTACAATGATGAATAAGACTAGACACAGTTCCTGTCCACAAGGGATTATAGTCTTACTGGTGCTAAAAATATTAAGCAAATAATCACACATTATGATTAAAATTTGTGGTGTCATAAAGAAAAAAACACACAGGGTGCTAACAGGCAGACCTGTCTTAACCTGAGGGTGAGGTGGGATCAGAGAGGGCTTCCTGGAGGAAGTGGCATTTAAGCTTAGACCTGAAACATTCAGGAAAGAAGCGTGGTGAGGGTTGGGGAGAGGTGGCTCCAAGGAGAGGTAATGTGCTTTGACCCACAACATACTGTGGTGGGTTGGCACTGGACTCATAATCCCAGCTCTAGCTTTCACTGACTGTGAAACTTTGTGTGAATCACCTAACCTTTCTGGGCCTCAGAGG
The DNA here is from genome assembly GCF_019320065.1 of Cervus canadensis. Lineage (NCBI taxonomy): Eukaryota > Metazoa > Chordata > Mammalia > Artiodactyla > Cervidae > Cervus > Cervus canadensis. The sequence goes on from NC_057391.1 coordinate 43,705,008, forward strand.
CTTTTCATTTTGATTGGGTTTTGTTGGCTTGTTTTCTATCCCATCTGTAAAATGAAGATCTGCTACCTCAAGCAAATGTTGTGATGCTCAGAAGAAAGCATTGGCTAATATATCACCCAGAAAAAGAATTCTACGTGAATAAATATGTGAGATTCTTAGTATTGACATTTGCCCTTGAAATTCACTGTATCTGTGGAAGTGAGGTCGTCTGTGGGAGAACTTCAACTGACATTTAGAAAAAATGTGAGTGGAATGGGTTTTCCTTATTTGGATTCTCCACTTTAAACACAATATTCCCAGATAATGTACAGACACATAAGGGGGATGCAGAGGGATTGGGAAACCTGGTCCCAGATGACCTTGAGAGGGAAAAGCCATCAGACGAGTGATGGGAGAAAGGGGCTTATTAAACAAACCTCACCGACAGTCCCTCACCCTTTTTTTCCAGATGCGCCTCAAAACGTTTGCCAAGAACTCTAATGAGAAACAGACCCTCTCTCCATCCTTCACCTGCAGATTTCTAAGCAGAGATATTGCTGCCACTTCTGCTTAGAGTTCAAGAGTGGTTTGTTTTCAATTCTCCCTTGTAGGAATCGGGGCTTTGAGAGCTGGAGAAAACAGTTCAGATTTTTCCTTATTCTATACTCCAGCCAAAATGCACAGGGTCAAAAAACGAAAGGGAGAAAACCCAGGACATTTGGTGGAGGACTGGGGCTAATCACCCACCGGAAGCCCTGGTAGTTAATAACCCAAACCCATATGTTGAAAGGAAGCAACATAGAGGAATCCTAGTTTGCACATTGAAATGTTTACTCAGTCGTGGGAAGGTCCATGTTTATGGTCCTCACCCACCCACCCACCAGCTTCAGTGTGGGTCAATGAATCTATTGTGGAAAAAAGAAAGCCAAGGCAAGACCTTAGCCAGCAAAATGTAGAAGTGGGATTTGTCTCCTTAACCTGAAACAGAGGTTGTAAACAGAGATTTGCCAACTTCTACCATTTTGGATTGGGGGTTTTCCTTCCTAACTGCATAAGATTCTAAGACAAATGTGTTCTCCTCTTTTGTCTTTTGGGCCAGAAATCCAGGCCTGCCTCTCTTCTCCACCACCTGCCCTCATTTCTCGGAGGCCTGTTTCAATCTGTTTTGCTTGTTTCCTCTGCTTTCCACAGTCTTCGCTTGCCTGCTTGACCTGCAGAGCCAGGATGGAGATTCTTTCTGCAATGCACTCTCTCCAAGAAGCCAGCACAGACCCTCGCTCCCTCTTTCTGTGTTTACATACAACTGTGGGAAGACCATACTTTCTATTTCTCATGTCATGCTGTCTCTTGAAAAAATCCTTATTTCTAAAAACTTTTCCTTCTTGGGCCTTCTCTGGTGGTCTTCACTCCTTAGTCCTGGTGGCTAAGACTCCTTACTCTTAATGCAGAGTGCCTGGGTTCAATCCCTAGTCAGGGAACTAGATCCCACATGCTTCAATGAAGATCTGGAGCAGCCAAATACATAAATATTAAGGGAGAGAAAAAAAAAAAAAAGCTCTTTCCCTTCTTACAGGCAATCAGGATAATGATTTGCTAAAAAAGAGTTGAGCTATAATCGGCCTAAGTGGTGGGAAAAACCAATTCTTGACTTCCTTTTGGATCGTTCACCCCCACAGCACCCAATTCCTCTCCATGAGAGCACTATGCTCTTTAAACCAAGCTTCACCCACATGAAAGTTTGCCAAGACAAACGCTCTGTGAGGGAGGAGCTCCCGTCAAAGCCTCTTGTTGGAATAGTGTGCCATGTGCCAAATGAATGTGCAGAGGCTAAAAAACGAGCTGGGAAACCATTTTTATGATCAAGTTACGTGAAAAAGAAAAGCTGGAAGCAAAACTGGAATTTCATGTGTTCAAAAGTATGGAACCCAAACATTAGATTAAAAATAAAAATGCTTGCTTAAAAATAAGAAAGTTTGAAAGAGAAGATTCCAAGATGCGCTAAGGCTGTGAGGGTAGTTGAGTGGGATGAGAATGTGCTGTGGGGCCAGGCTTCTTGCCTCCAGGTGACAGCTCTGAGTGAATTCTAGGAGCCTCAGTATTCTCAGCTGAAAATGCTCCTCCTCTCTGAGGGTTCTGGTGAGGATTAAATAAAGTGATGTATGTGAGAGTTCTGGGGGCTTCCCAAGCGGTGCAGTGATGAAGAAAGACCCCATGGACTGTAATTCACCAGGCTCCTCTGTTCACACAGATTTCCCCAGGCAAGAATACTAGAGTGGGTTGCCATTCCTTTCTCCAGGAGATCTTCCTGACCCAGGAATCAAACTTGGGTCTCTTGTATTTCAGGCAGATTCTTTACCGTCTGAGCCACTAGGGAAGCCCCGGTGGTAAAGAATCCCCCTGCCAATGCAGGGGCTGCAGGAAACATGGATTCGATTGGGTCAGGAAGATTCCCTGGAGTAGGAAATGGCAATCTACTCTGGTGTCCTTGCCCGAGAGAGTCGGACACGACTGAGCGACAGCACACAGCACATGTACGAGAGGTCTAGCAACACCTCTTCAGCCTTAAGTTGTCTACTGTTCTGCACTTTCTAAACTTTCCATGATGTTTGTATCCTCATTGTGGGGAAAAGTAAACTTATAATAATAACAATGTGGTCCAAGTCATTTCAAACAAGGTACATCTCAAACAAGGTAATGTTACCCAGATTGGATATCATATCTAGCATGGCAAAACTTCTAAAGTGTTTCCTAAAGCTTAGTAATCATTGGTCTAAAAGTGCAATTATTTTATCCTGCCAATAACACAACCATAGACTCAATCTGCCACTGTAGAGAGAAGGTTTCATTTCTTTTTAATGATGGCTACTCCAGGGAGCACATTTCAGGGATACTGGTGCCTCCCATAGAGATGCAAGGAACTTGGCTTTCTGCTTTGAAAGATACCCAGCAGGCTGAATGCCTCTGAGGAATGAGAGTTCCCCTCCCCCACCCCCATATATCCTCTGAAATGGCAACATTCTTTTCATCAAACTGTTTCATTAGCATCCTTTTGTAACCCATTAAGTCTTTAACAGCAGCTTTGAGGAGTCCCACCTGTTTTCCATCAAGATTTCAACTGTAAGCCAGCACAAACATGTGTGATAAGTTGATGCTAAAATACCATGACACACTCCTTGGATTTACTAGCATTTAATAAATGAAGGAGAAAGCTTTGCCTTTTATAGCTCTGAGCCTCCCAGGCCCAAAGCAGACATAGCAGTTGTTTCCTGCTAAACATTCATCACCCACTGCTTCCAGATCCGAGGGCCAGTCACCTCCGGTCCCTATAAGGGCAGGAGGACCCCTCTCTTTAGGAGTAGCAGGCCCGGTGTGCTCAGTCCTGACTGTAGCTCAGTGTCAACCGAGTCGTTTTCTAAGAAGCACCCAGGCCCAGGTCCCAGTCCCAGAGATTCTGATTTAATTGGTCTTTGGTATGTGTGTGGTGGGGGTGGGGGTGCAGGGAATGGGAGTGGGGGACTTTTTAACAACTCCTCAAAGGCCTCTTGTGCATAGACAGGACTGGGATCTGCTGAAAGTGATTTAGATCATAAGCAGTGTGAAATGAAGTGAAGTGAAAGTCACTCAGTCATGTCTGACTCTTTGCGACCCCATGGACTATACAGCCCATGGAATTCTCCAGGCCACAATACTGGAGTGGGTAGCCTTTCCTTTCTCCAGGGGATCTTCCCAACCCAGGGATGGAACCCAGGTCTCCTGCATTGCAGGCGGATTCTTTACCAGTTGAGTCACAAGGGAAGTCCCGTAAGCAGTAGAGTCAAGTGGAAAGAACATGGACTTTGGAAATTGGAAGTAATAGATTTGAATTCACCATCTGAAAAGAATAAACTGTGTTATGTTAGGCAAGTTTTCTTAAATTCTTGGATCTGTTTCTTCATTTCAAAACTGGGGTTAATAATATCTGTCTTATAAGGCTGATGTAAAGATCAAATAAAATAATATATGTAAACTGCAGGGTACTGGGTCTTAGTCACAGCAGTTGATCAGTAGGTGTTAAGTTTTGTTATTAATGGGTTGAATGTCAACCGCTATTTCCTAAGAATCAAGGCTCCTTAGGAGAATATAGTAATTCTACCATCATCTTGGGGGATGACAAAGCCTCTCTTCAAAGCAAAGTACCTATCATATAAAGGTCAATACAATACTGTATTAGAGATTCTAGTCAACATAATAGAGCAAGAAGAAGAAATAAGACACATAGACTGCAAAAGGAAATATCAGTTCAGTTCAGTTGCTCAGTTGTGTCCGACTCTTAGCGACCCTATGGACCACAGCACGCCAGGCCTCCCCGTCTGTCACCAACTCCCAGAGTTTACCCAAACTCATGTCCATTGAGTCGGTGATGCCATCCAGCCATCTCATCCTCTGTCGTCCCCTTCTCCTGCCCTCAATCTTTCCCAGCATCAGGGTCTTTTCCAATGAGTCAGCTCTTTGCATCAGGTGGCCTAAGTATTGGAGTTTCAGCTTCAACATCAGTCCTTCCAGTGAACACCCAGGACTGATCTCCTTTAGGACGGACTGGTTGGATCTCCTTGCAGTCCAAGGCACTCATAAGAGTCTTCTCCAACACCACAGTTCAAAAGCATCATGACTACTGGAAAAACCATAGCCTTGACTAGACAGATCTTTGTTGGCAAAGTAATGTCTCTGCTTTTTAATATGCTGTCTAGGTTGGTCATAACTTTCATTCCAAGGAGCAAGTGTCTTTTAATTTCATGGCTGCAGTCACCATCTGCAGTGATTCTGGAGCCCCCAAAAATAAAGTCAGCCACTGTTTCCATTGTTTCCCCATCTATTTGCCATGAAGTGATGGGACTGGATGCCATGATCTTAGTTTTCTGAATGTTGAGCTTTAAGCCAACTTTTTCACTCTCACTTTCATCAAGAAGCTCTTTAGTTCTTCACTTTCTGCCATAAGGGTGGTGTCATCTGCATATCTGAGGTTATTGGTATTTCTCCTGGCAATCTTGATTCCAGCTTGTGCTTCATCCAGCCCAGCGTTTCTCATGATGTACTCTGTATGTAAGTTAAATATAAAATTGTCTTGATGTGCAGATGGTGTGTCTACATAGAAAATCCAAGGACTCTTAACAAATGCTATTGAAACTAATAAATTTAGCAAGATTGGAGAACCCAAGGTCAATGACAAAAACCAATTATATCTCTAAATCCTAGCAATGAGCAACTGAAATTTTTGGTTTAAAAAGCAATACCAGGGCTTGCCTGGTGGCTCAGTGGTAAAGAATCACCTGCCAATGCAGGAGAAATGGGTTTAATCCCTGGTCCAGGAGAATTCCACATGCCGCGGAGCAATTAAGCCTGTGCACCACAGTTACTAAGCCTGTGCTCTAGAGCCCAGGAACCACAACTACTGCACCCATGTACCACTTCTACTGAAGCCTGCACCCCTTAAAGCCTGTGCTCTGCAACAAAGAGAAGCCACCACAATGAGAAACCTGAACACCGCAACTAGAGAGTAGCCCCTGCTCGCCACAACTGCAGAGAAGTCTGTACAGCAAAGAAGACCCAACACAGCCAAGAATAAATAAATTAATTAAAAAAAAATTTTTTTTAAAGCAATACTATTTACAGCATAAAAAACCATGAAATACTTAGGTTTAAATTTTACAAAGTATGTGTAGGACCTATATGTTGAAATCTAAAAGTCACCATTAAAGAAATCAAAGGAATCTAAACAAGTTAAATAGATTAGAGGGCTAAATATTAAGATATCAATTTCCCCCAGATTGATTGAGTGTAATCCCAATCAAAACCTCAGCAGACTTTTTGTAGAAATCAACAAATTGATGTTAAGATTTACATGGAAAAACAAGGGACTTAGAACAGTCAAAACAACTCTGGAAAAAAAAAAAAAGGAGTTGGAGGGTTCATATTATCTTATTTCAATACATACTATGGAACTAGAGTAACCAAGACCTAGTGGTATTGGTGAAAGAGGAAAGTGGTCCAGAAATAGATCCACGTATTTATGTGGTCAACTGATTTTTGACAAAAGTACAAAGACAATTCAATGGAAAAAGAACAGGCTTTTTTTCAACAAATTGTGTTGGAACAACTGGATATTCATATTAAAAAAAAAAAAAGAACCTTGACCCTTAATCCACATTCCATAACTTATACAAAAACTAACTCAAAATGTACCATAGACATAAATGCAGAACCTAAAACTACAAACTCCTAGAAGAAAACATAGGAGAAAAATCTTTCTGACAATGGGTTTGACAAAAATTTCTTAGATATGACACTCACAGCACAATCTATAAAAGAAATGAATAAATCAGACTTTGTCACAATAAAAAACATCTGCTCTGCAAAAACCACTAAGAAAATGAAAAAAACAAGCCACAGACTAGGAAAATATTATTGCAAAATGCATCTGACAAAGGGCATATTATGTTCATAGTGCATAATGAACTCTCAAAATTGAACAAGAAAACAAACAACCCAACTTAAAAAAATGGGCAAAATATTTAAATAGGCAACTTACCAAAGAACATATAGATGGCAAATGAGCATATGTAAATATATCCAGCATTATTACTAGAGAACTTCAAATAAAAATCACTATATACCTATTAGACCAGTTAAAATTTTTAAAAAAATTGATAATATCATGTCCTGTTGAGGTGGGGAGCAACTACAATTCTCATATATTGTAATGGTAGAAATGCAAAATGGTATAGCCACTTTGAAAAGCAATCTGTTAGCTTATAAAGTTAATAAGCACTTATCAAATGGCCTAGCAATTCTGTTTAGGTATTTATCCAAGAGAAATAGAAACATTTTCACATGACAGTCCATACACAAATACTTATAGTGATTTATTCAAAATCACCAAATGTGGAACTCAAATGTCCATCAACGGGTAAATGAATAAGCAAACTGCAGTATATCCATGCAATGAAATACTACTCAGCAATAAAAAAAGGAAAACCAACCACAGATATATAAAATAACACAGATAAATCTCAGATGCATTTTACTAAGTGAAAGAAAAGTGAAAGTGTTAGACACTAAGTCAGATCTGAGTCTTTGCAACCCTGTGGACTGTAGCCCACCGCTGACTCCTCTGTCCATGGAATTCTCCAGGCAAGAATACTGGAGTGGCTTGCCACTCCCTTCTCCAGAGGATCTTCCTGACCCAGGGATCAAACCCAGGTCTCCCACATCACAGGCAGATTCTTTACCGTCTGAGCCACCAGGGAAGCTAGACACAAAAGTCAGTAATTTATATGATTCTATTTATATGACATTCAGCGAAAGGGAGACATTTAGGGACAAAGAATAGATTAGTGATTGCCAGAGGCTAGGAGTAGAAAGAAAGGATGACTACAAATAGTGATATGAGGGAAGTTTGGGGGGTAATGTAATTGTTCTATATCTTGATTGTGATGGTGGTTATATCAATATATGCATTTGTCAAAACTCATAGAACTGTACAACAAAAAGTATAAATTTCATTGTATGTAAACTATACCTCAATTTAAAAAATGTTGGGGCATCTCTGAAATAAAGAAATACAGAATCTCATTGATATATGGATTGGTTTGACTCAAAGGTCAAGGAGTGGGTGAAAGTGATTCTTCTGCAAAGTCAATCACAAAATTAAAACAACTGTGTAGAGTAAACTAGACCAGTGATTTTAAATCTGGGTCATTAGAGTCCTGGGGATTTATCTTAAAAAGGTAGTGATTGGGACTATGGAGTTATTTCCATATTTTAAAAAAAAAGTCCTAAGAAAAATTATGTTTTATACGAGTAAAATCTCACATTCTTTTGCTTTTGGCTGGAATTTTCTTTTTCTGCTGGTCATATGTAATTCACAGAGAGTTAAAAAGTCCAACCTGTAGCTGTGGATAAAAGTCCTTCTGAAGATGAGGCTCATGGGGAGAAAATTGTAAAAGGGGTTTTTGGCAGTGAAAAGTTTGTGAATGGCCAGATAAAACCAGACGTATGAGGGAGGTGAAGGCATACACTCCTCTGGGAAGGTCTGAAAAAATCCAAACAAGGTTTTATTTGACCAAGATAAATTAGGCTCATCCTGTCAAAGGGTGGGGAATAGCCCCCTCCCACCCCCATCTCAGATCTCTTCAGGCTGTAGGAGCTCCAAACCACACCCATGGGTAAATCAGAGACTGAACAAACCCTTGAGATCTGATACCACATGTCAACCCCCATCTAGAGCACCTCCTTGCTCAGTACTAGGACATCCCAAGTGAAAAGAAGTGCATTTCTAGGGACTTCCCTGGTGGTCCAAGGCTAAGACTCCCACTCCCAACATAGACGGCCTGGGTTCAATCCCTGGTCAGGGAACTAGATCCCACATGCTGCAACTAAGTGTTCACATGCCGCAACTAAAAAGATCCCGCATGTTGCAACTAAGACCCAGCTCAGTCAAATAAATAGATATCAAAAAAAAAAAAAAAAAAGAAGTGCATTTCTAGGGTCCAGCCTGAACCTCTTTGTTGACAACTAGTTCATTGGTTTTATGATTGTTCATCATAGCAAGAAAAGTTGGGGTTTTGCATCAACCAACACTAGAATAAGTGACACCGAGCCCAGGCTGAGGTGGGAAAATGCAAGAGATTAAGACAGCAACCTTAGACCCACCTGTACAGTGGCCAGTTAACATGCCCTCCTCTGATCAGCTTGCACACAGCTCAAGGGAGCTTAACGGGATTAGGAATAAATACCTTGCTGTTATTTTTAGCATAGCTTAACTCTCTAGTAAATCTCTCATTGTCCCTGCCAGTAACCTCTTGGTAAGCAGAGGCATCCACCCTTAGAGACATAGCAAGCAAGACTAGACAATGATTTGTCTGAGACATTACCCAGCAGTACCTAAAAAAGAGACTCATCATCTTTGACATATGTGCCCTTAACGGCATGATAGGAAGTTTAAGGGCTTTGAAGCCAGGTAGAGCCAGATTTGAATACCAATTCTGCCACTTATGAGTCATGGTCAAGTTATCTTGCCTCTTTGAAGCTCAGTTTTCTTTAGAATGAGGAAAATATTACCTACCTCATAAAATTATTTACTTCACATAATGAATGGAGAGTCCCTGAAATGGAATTTATTGCCTAGGAGATACTCAGTAAAGGTTGGCTACACACACACACATGTGTACTAAAACCTATATTCACATATAGCGTGCATGTGTGCTAAGTCTCTTCAGTCATGTCTGACTCTTTGTGATCCTATGGATGTAGCCTGCCAAGCTCCTCTGTTCATGGGATTCTCCAGGCAAGAATAGTGGAGAGGGTTGTCATGTCCTCCTCCAGGGCATCTTCCCGACCCAGGGATCAAACCTGCATCTCTTATGTCTCCTGCATTGACAGGTGGGTTCTTCAGCACTAGTGCCACCTGGGAAGCCCATGCACATGTAAGTGTATATTTAAATTTTAACTAATAAATAATTAGAAGAAAAATAAGATGCACACGTTTTCACTTTTGAACATTTTTGAGAGTGGTTTGTGTCTTTTAACTGATGTCAACCAAAACTTGCTAGCAGCAAATAGAGGATGACTCATGACATGGTTGTCATCACAGAGCTGTGCGAACTCAGCCAGTCTCTCCAAGTAGATCAGGGAAGTGAGAGCTGTGAGAAGCTGCTGGGGCTAATTCATGCCTTGTGGAAGATTATCACTAGACACGACACATCCATTTGTCAAAAGTGCCTGGCTGACTTTCAGATTTCCAGTGATATGCAATTCCGTTATGGAGAAAATGAAACCATGAGTTTAACCAAACAGGAAACACATGCAAAACCTGACATATTAACTGTCTTTACTAAGTACACTCAGGAGGTCAAGTCCACGGGTGCAGGCTCTGTAACTCCACATATCTTTGGCAGTATTTGCCTCAAATGGGAAGTATCCTCAGGCTCTAAATGCAGGAAAAACTTAGAGTAGATTGTAAGTGGTTACATTAAAGTAGAAATGGCACGTAATTGTATAGATAAATATATATACATCATTATTCATTACAAATTTTAAACGAATTTTAAATCATAATATGATGTGACATTTCTTTTTTTTTTTTTACCTACATCAAATTGATGCTGCATCTTATAATTGTAGGCATCTTATAATACACTGAACATGCTAATAACTAAGCCTGATAACCACACATGGTCATGCTTTCTGTGACATTGGCTGAATGGGCTGATTCAAACGGAGCAGCGGCAGGCAAAATATATGGCTAACTAACACATCCAACCTCATTAATAATCAGGAAAACACAAATGGAGATTACAATGAGATGCCATTTTATAACCATTTTTTGGGGTAAAATGTGTAAAAGTCTGAAAATATTCAAGTGCTGGAGAGTAAGTGAATTCACAAGATCTTCTATGCTTTCTTGTAATTTCGTATAACTACTTTGAAAGACAGTTTGATCTTCTCAATACTTTGGCCATCTGATGTGAAGAGCCAACTCATTGGAAATGACCCTGGTGCTGGGAAAGATGGAAGGCAGGTGGAGAAGAGGACAACAGAGGATGAGAATGCTGGATGGCATCACTGACTCAGTGGACATGAGTGAAAATTGCTTAGTCATTTATGACTCTTTGTGACTCCATGGACGGTGGCCTGCAAAGCTCCTTTGTCCATAGAGTTCTTCAGGCAAGAATACTGGAGTGGGCTTGCGTGCCCTTTCCAGTGGGATCCTCCCTACCCGGGATCAAACCGGGTCACCTACATGCAGGCAGGTTCTTTACCATCTGGAAGCCACCAGGGAAAGGACATGAATTTGAGGGAAATTCTGGGAGATGGTAGGACAGGGAAAGCCTTGGGGTGGCTGTAGTCCATGGGGTCACAAAGGAGTCCAACATTACTTAGTGACTGAAAGGACACATGAAGTTGAAACACACATTACCTCTATGGTCAGACAATTCCATTCCTAGTCCAAAGTCTTTTGTTCATAGTGGACGCAAAAGGATCATATGAGGAAGTGGCATAGTTCAGCCCCAGGACTCATCATAGACACAAATGCTGGTGTCACGACGTCCACCTGTGCCTCTCTATGTGCCTTCCTAATTTTTAATCACAAAGAATATTATAGACATGCTCAAGAGTTGAGGTTAATAAAATTAATAAGTTACTGTTTTGTTTAAGACATTCATCTTAATGAAACTGCAATTCTTTTTTGCGGTATGACAATGAAAAATAAAAGGTGGTACAGTGGTTAGACTCCAATGCTTCTCACCTGATCTATCACAGATGAATGGACAAGGAAGCTTGTGGTACAATATACCATGGATATTACTGCAGCCATATAAAAGAATTCATTTGAATCATTCTAAATGAGATGGAATGACTGGAGCAACATTATCAGAGTGAAGTAAGCCAAAAGAATAAGACCAATTTACATATACTATCATATATATAGGGATTTAGAAAGATGGTAATGATAACGCCTATATGCAAAAACAGAA